>NC_135394.1:3723750-4030000 GCF_051989625.1 Stigmatopora argus
AGGCCAACGTAAGTTGTTAAATCACAATGCACCGCATCTGTCCGTATCTTCTTTTGCGTTAAGGTTGACTTAAGGGAGTTATGTACCCCTACGCCGTTGCCATGTTTCTGTTTATATTCTGGTGGAGGTTCCAGTCATATGAATAGTATGTTACTGTTCTTCCATAAAAAAGTGCACATAAAAACTCTCCAGTCTACACATGAGGAATCATTCACATCATACAATGGGCATTCCTCCAATATTATTTTCTTTTATTGCTGCCACTTTCCAGTTCTGAGATCAGGGAATCATTCCCAGCCTCTGGTCTATCTGCATGGGTTTTCTCTGGGTTCTCTGGTTTTCTCCCATAGCCTAAAAACATGCATGGTGGTTCTGTCTCAATGAGCCCTGTAATTGGCTGGCATCCAATAAATGTGTCACGTTCTTTGTTGCTTAAGGAACATACAATGTGCTGTCTTATCCAGACCTTAAAACAACAGTTTTTAGTCAACTTGTGTGATTGCACCAGTCTTGAGCAAATTAAATGAATTGGAAAATGGATTCTTATGACAGCAGCTGAGGTAGAGTGGCTGTCGGCTGATCATCACTGCTGCTAATACTTAGTGTCATGGGCAACTTATGAGCTGTAAAATTGGTTAGCAGCTGTCTAGAAGACAGGGTCACCTAATGATGTACCTCATACCACAGCTGCCCGACCAGACATTTGATGCAGAACCTTGTTACATTGAATGAAACGTGTCCACTGCTATGTTAGACATCTCACATACAGGGAACATGTCTTACCCACTACCTATCCGAATGAATGAAATGTGTTGTTTTTCCTTCGGTCTGTGCGGTCATTTTGAGCCCAAGCATATTGACCTTGGGTATTCATGTGGTGTCTATACGTGTGTGGTGTGAGTGCTAATTTAGCTCCTGAGGGTTATGTTTTGAGTTGAAAATGGCAAGAAGTCTAAACTTAAACCCCCAAAAAACTAAATATTTAACTAAAGCTATTGTGACGTTTTATTCCATTGGGTAAAAACAGGTTTTGGGCTGTTTTTAGGGACCTGCGTTTTTGTATTTATTTGTTAAAGCAAATAGACCCTTCATTTTTCAGTTACCTCTTTGTTGAGGTCATAATCTCAGTGATACAGATGGTAGGTTTTTGAAAAGATGGCTTTCCCCTCGCTTCAGTCATAATTTCACTGCTTATACTGCTTTACGATGAAATCCAATGAGTAGGAAAATAACAGATTTTGTTTCTTTAGAAAGAAATGGAGGCCTACAGTCCTAAAAATATGTTACCGTGATTTAAATTCCATTCTTCCTTGGTTAGGGTAATCTTTGCAAAAAAGGAAAGACATTTTACTTGAAATGCTTGTAGTATTTATTTTCTAGATATAAATGATAGAATTTATAGAACCTCCTTTGGATGATGTTTCAAATAAATTACACACTCCATTTTGAAAATAAAAAAAATAAAATTACATTTGGACAATTATGAAATCTTTTCATCTTTTTTAAATTATAAAACAAAGAAAAGGCGGCCCGGCGGCTTAAGTGGTTTGCACGTCGGCCTCACAGCTCTGGGGTTCTGGATTCAAATCCAGGTCGGTCCACCTGTGATGAGTTTGCATGTTCTCACCGGGCCTGCGTGGGTTTTCTCTGGGTACTCTGGTTTCCTCCCACATTCGAAAGACATGCATGGTAGGCTGATTGGACACTGTAAATTGCCCCCAAGTGTGGGTGTGAGTGCATATGCTTGTCCGTCTGATCATGCCCTGCGGTCGGCTGGCCACCAAAACAGGGTGTCCTCCGCCTGTAGCCCGAAGTCAGCTGGGATAGGCTCCAGCACCCCCCAAGACCCTAGTGAGGATAAAATGGTTCAGAAAATGAATGAATAAAACAAAGAAAATAGAACTGTAAACTCTGAACCCTTAGCAGCAACAGCCTAAACATGACAAATGTAATACTTTGGCTAGAAATATGAACCTTTTCTGAAAGCACAAAGCAGGTGACAATATCTAGCTCATTTTCTTTTGGGTAGTGGAAATAATTAATATTGGATGGTGACATTTTAAGTGCTTGAACATGTTATTTTCTGCAGCATACACAATCTCTATGGAGCAATGTCAATGCACAACCTTTGATTTAAAGTATCCACTTGCCTATGTCCATTGGTAACAAACACATTCATTCATTCATTTTCTGTACCGCTTATCCTCACAATGGTCACGGGGGGTGCTGGATCCTCTCCCAGCGGGAACCAGGCGGCGGACACCCTGGTGGCCAGCCAACCGCAGAGCACGAGAAGACGGACAACCATTCACGCTCACACTAGGGGCAATTTAGAGTGTACCAGCCAGGACAAGATGGCGGCTGAGAACTCTGTAAGCTCCTTTAATTATGATAAATTCAAAACATTTTTCTTTTTACATACTGCTTTTAGAGTGGGGTGTTAAAAAGAGGTTTGTGGAATATTTAGTTGCTCATTTGTTCCCTCTGGCCATCAGAGACTTCAAGTCTCAAGTAGTTATTTGCCTAGTCATTAGTGTCCAGATGACTTGAGGAAACTATTGGTGAAGGCCAAGACACAGAGAATGGTAACGATGTTCTCGTTTAATTGACGGTCAGGAAGCCAATAACTTTATTTCCCAAGAAGTCATAGCCATTCCTTGAAGTCACGCCTCACATCCTTATTTTTACGAGTTGTGCCTGATGAATATCAAATCCACTTCAGTTCTCATCCATGAGTATGTCAGCAGTTATCCTCCACGAAAAGGCAGATAATACCGTTCATCGACGCTCTCTTCCATTCATCATCCTACTGCGTCCCTCTCTTTTCTCTGCATTGGTCCTGTTTTTATAGAGCCTGAACTAATACAAGTTGAGGGGAAAATGTTTCGCTTGCCAAAGAAAGAACACACCCACCAATGCCCCCATTCTCTTTCCCTCACTCTCCATCCTCCCCTTTTCCCTTCCACACTTTCCTTTTTTGCAGGGTAAAAAAAAGAGCAGTGATGGAAATGTCGGGAGGGTGAAAGAAAAACTGTGTTAAGCGAGTGGGAGGACGGTGGTACCATTAACACTCTGGCTGCATGTTGTTCTTTGATTCCTGACTGTGCTTGGATGTGATGACTTGTGTTTAGCTGAAGGAAGGTTTAGCTGTAAGCCCACATCACACTCAGCTAATAACTCAGTTTTGCCTTTAAAACGGGCTGTCTGCTCAGCACCAATTATTCTCTAGTGACCAGTCGCTGATCCATTCTGGTCGAGTTCCAGACAAGTACTATTAAATCTCATCTCATCTCATTTTTTAACCGCTTTATCCTCACTAGGGTCATGGGGGGTGCTGGAGCGTATCTCAGCTGACTTCGGGCCAGAGGTGGGGGGACACCATGAATTGGTGGCTAGCCAATCGCAGGGCACAAAGAGACAAACAACCATTCACACTCACACTCACACTCATAACTAGGGGCTATTTAGAGTGCCCAATAAGCCTACCATGTATGTCTTTGGAATGTGGGAGAAAAACGAAGTACCCGGAGAAAACCCATGCAGGCCCGGGGAACATGAAAATAAATATATTATATTATATAATTATATATAATATATATATATATATATATATATATATACATATATACATATATACATATATACATATATACATATATACATATATACATATATATATATATATATATATATATATATATATATATATATATAATTATAATATTATATAGTTATTCATTAACTTACTTATTACCTATCTATTTATGTCTAAAATGCCTTTCCTATTCCTGCATCCTCACCCTCTTGCTACTGTGACAACGAAATTTCCCGAATACGGGATGAATAAAGTTATCCAATCCAATCCAAATAACCTAAACTATATAAATACCTACAGACATATATATATATATATATTCACTTCAAGACTCCAGTTCCGATAGGATCAAAAGATTAAAGCTATAAGTGGGTTTGCCTTTTTTATGCTTTTCCTTCCACAATATTAATTCCAACAGATTGCTCCACATGGTTGAACTCAAGGGTTTCCATACTAATTTCAGTGACTTTACATACAGTACTAAATATTGTCTTTCGGAAACCAAATTCAACTTGAACAAAAATATACTGATCATTCAAAATGATTTATGAGGTGAGGGAAAAAGACACAAAGTTGTGTCAGATATAAATAATCTGCAGAAATACAGTAAATGACAGGAAGGTTAAAAGGACGGCAAAGTGAGAGAATGTGTTCTTTGTTAAAGGTGGCTGCTTTATGTTAACGTGCAAGCGAACACCAGAGAAATCAGAAACGAAATGAAGGATAAGAAAGGGAGAAAGTGTGCTGTTTTGCAATTTTTCTTTTTTGACATTGTGTAGAGAGTAGAAAGAATGTGCACATTCACAGAAATATAAACAGTGCCAGCAGCGGAGTTCGAGGTATTAATCTTTTCAAACGTAGAAAAGCCTACTGTAAACAGAGACCGAGACTTTGGATGTTGGCTATGTTCCATTAAGTACCATTTCTGTATCTCTGTGTATATGTGTATATATATAGTATATATAAGTAGTTTGGAAAATGAATGAATGGAATTAAATAGATATTATCTCTGGTTGATTAGCGCGTCAGCCTCACAGCTCTGGGGTCCTGGGTTCAAATCCAGGTCGGTCCACCTGTGTGGAGTTTGCATGTTCTCCCTGGGCGTGCTCGGGTTTTCTCTGGGTACGCCGGTTTCCTCCCACATTCGAAAAATATGCATGTTAGGCTGGACACTCTAAATTGCCCCTAGATATGAGTGTGAGCATGAATGGTTGTCCGTTTCTTTCATGCGCTGTGATCGGCTGCCCACCGATTCAGGGTGTTGTCCCCCGCCTTTGCCCCGCAGTCAGCTGGGATAGTCTCCAGCACCCCCACGACCCTTGTGGGGATAAGCAGTTCAGTCTTTGGTGTAAATTGATGTGATTTTATAATTATTTTGATCAGGTTACTCTCTGGATGTTCATTAAACAACTCTATTGAAGCAGCTTTCTGCGCCATGAATATATTTCTATACTTATAGGGTTAGAAACACACACTGAATGGTTTTAATAAGGCAGCCATCAGCAGTAGTTAGAAATTGTCGTTTCTGCTGTGACAGAAAGTCTGAAGTCCATACCCAATTATACAGTTAAAGCATGAAAGCGCAATTAATTGGACTTCTTTTAAACACTACTGGGGCATGTGTCTCACCAACTGCACACGACAAGATGATTGACAAATTAGTTTAAGGAAATCCTTTCCAAGAAGTACAAGCTTGCTCACAGGTATTAGAAAGCTTTGCAGAGTAATTGCCTTCGATCCCTTTTCCTTATTTACAGCTGTCTGGGCAGCCTTATGAAGTAATAATTGTGCATCACTGTGTCACACTGATCCCCACGCATTTTTCCATGAATTTGAGGGATTTATCAAGGCTGAATTTATATGCCAGCATCAGCTTTCCTCTGTCATGTTTAAAGTACGAAAGTCATTTTACAATCATTGGCACTCTTTCCTCCATATGATATTTTGGAATGGGAGTCTGGCTTGTATATATTTTTTATTTGATTGCAATTGGTTTTGCAAGAAAATTAGTCCTCCTAGGGGTAGGTTTTGAAATCGTTTACGGTGTGACCACAACTTCCCTTGCCTTGTTAGTCCTCCATTCTTATAATATAAATATAACAATAATTTAAATTTAATAAATAAAAATAAATGGCCATTGCATACTGAATTGGTGGCCAGTCAATTTCAGGGCACAAGGAGACAGATCAGGAACAATTTTGAGTGTTCAACGAGCCTGGCATGCATGTTTTTGGGATGTGGGAGGAAACAAGACTACCCGGAAAAAATCCACGCAAGCCTGGGGAGAATATTGTAATGTTGTTGTAATATTTAATTTAATATTGTAAATGTTATGCTCCAGATGGCCAATATCCAATTACTACTGAAAAACTCTGGCAGTTAAATATTTTCATTTCGAGTCTATTTATTGTCAAAACAATGCACTTGTCTCGCTACATTAACTGAACTGTATGTTCAAGGTTAGCGAGAAAATTCCCTCAACTGCTAATTTTCCTGAGCTGCAATTCTCTGGCAGGTTATTGTTGTGTTAAGATATGCTTTTTAGATAAATTTCATTATTTGAAAGCTGTTGGAATCAGGTTATTTTTGGTTCAGGACACAAATGAAGAATTGGAAAGTTGTTCAGGTCTAGAGCCAATCCTGCATGGAGCTGCCTCCCTGATCATAAAACACTTCGCTCTGAGTGCAAACTTGCCTGTGTGGTGGACTGAGTCTGGATTTCAGTTTCACTTCTCTTCACCTCAGTGCCAGTGGCAACACTGCTCTGGTTCTTAGATAGCGACCAGGATTTATGACGACCTGCTGCAAAGCACAGGCGCAGCCGTTTAAACTCAGCGGTTGACAAGCCCACTCACTTTTTTGGGGTTTGCATTGCTCCTCTGCCACATGTTGATCCACTTCAGCACGCCACATCATACAAATGCAGGAGGTTGGCTACTTTTAATTCACTCTTAAATTATTTTAAAGCATTTCTCTCATTGTAATCTCACAAAGATTGCGTACTGTTACCACAAATAATTGTACTACAGTGGTACCTCGTCATACGACCGTTCGTCATACGGAATGCTCGTCTTACGGGGGAAATTTCGATCGAATAATTCGCCCGTGATGCGGTCAAAATTTCGTGATGCGACCAAGCCAGGTGGCCATGGCATTTTTTTTTGCATATCTTTCGTGTACGTATAACAATATTTACGAGCACCGGATGAGCTATTCAGACCAGGAAACGCACAACGCCCATGCGCGGGGAAAAGAGGGCTTTCTGGGTAATGAAGTATACTCGTGCTCGCAACAGCATCCCCGGTAGCAACTCTATCATAGGCGCCGTTCGAGGGGATGCGAACACAGATGCTACAAGCTAAAAGGAGCCGCTAGCCAGCGCCCCTGAAGCTCCCATGAGCAGCGGGGCGATCGCTGATAAAAGACTCTGCTCGTTGGCTGCTCATAAGAACATCGGGGGCACTGGCTCGCAACAGCATCCCCGGTAGCAACTCTATCATAGTCGCCGTTCGAGGGGATGCGAACACAGATGCTACAAGCTAAAATGAGCGGCTAGCCAGCGCCCCCGAAGCTCCCATGAGCAGCGGTGCGATCGCTGATAAGACTGCTTGCTGCTCGTTGGCAAGTGGTCGTGCGTTCTCCGATTGTGAGGACATTTGTGTGCATCATTTTCTGAATATTTTGAAGGGAATAGTACGACAGCAAACAGCCCATCGATAGCGAACGTGAGGGTGGAGTGTTTGTTCTGTTTACGAGTGCGTTGTGTGGAAGAAAAAAAAACCGAAGCCCCTCTCCCCTCGGCAAAATCCGGCCAATTTTAGTTAGATTAAACACTTTATTTCTATTAAACCACTCGTTATTTATTACTTTGTCAATATATGGCAAATTATAAGAAATAAAACATTTTTTTCAATCCAATATCCTGTTTTTGGTGTTTTTTTCAGAGAGTTGGAACGAATTAATTTGTTTCCCATTCATTTCAATGGGAAACTTTACCTCGAGTTACGAGAATCTTGTCATACGAGCTCAGTCCCGGAACGGATTAAGCTCGTATGTCGAGGTACCACTGTATAAGTAATATGCTGTTGTTTTACTTTGTCTTGAGATCCATATTTTCCATATTATCTATTATCTATTTTATTTTTCATTTTAATGATAACTCACTAGCACCTTGTTTAGGGGTCCCTCTCTCTGAAGAAAAATATTTTGATGATCCCATCCGAAAAATGTGCTCAACAGCTACATTATGACTTGTAGATATTTATGTTAACCTAAGGCTAACAATTACTTAGGTTAGTGACTCTAAGTTGGCACTGGGTCAAATTAACTTAAACTGCCATTAAGTTCAGTAACGTTAGAGGATCAATTTAGGTTGTCCACCGCCCTCTGCCCATAGTTGACTGGGATAGGTTCCAGCACCCCCCTGCATCCCTTATGAGGATAAGAGGTACAGAAAAGGAACGGATAAAGGCATAAATTCAAATGGGCATTGGCAGGGATTGTGAAGTGGTGGGCCGCCGCTACTAAATGAATATAGCGGAAACCCTGGACTCACATTTGCATTTAATCTTTGCCATTTGTCTGTAATGTTAGAATATGTGCATTTATTGTTTTTAAGTTTACTATTAACAGATAACTTCCTTCTTGAATAAGATGTGTTTGCTTGGTACTTTAAAATTGCTTGCAAATTTGATAGTTTTAATTTTGGTACATTTTCTACACATTTGCTTCATTTGAGTATGTAAAGGGAGTGTTTTTCTGTGTATGTTTGGATTGCTTTAAATTACAAGATGCGAGGGGATATAGTTGTTCACACGTTTTTTGTCTTTCACACGTCTACCTTCAATGTAATTCATAGAAGTCTCATTCCTAAAAATGTATAATCACACACGTCTGACACACTTCCAACTTTACCTTAAGTACCGTCAAATAAATGCACACATAGTTACTCTTACAAACCTTATCTCTCACACGTGTTTGGTTAAGCCCTCGATGGGGCTTAATTGCCGTCTTGTTGTGGATTCTTTTTAGCCCGGTGCTGATTGATTGGGGATCAGACCCCTAATATGGCTCATAGGGGATAGGCCCTTTGACATGGTCTGGTCCCTGGGCGCCAGTACTATTTGAAACTAGAGCTCCTACCAAAGCCCCCCTACCGCAAGGCTGGATGCCTCGTACTTTATTTCTTTAAGCAACACACTTAGAGGCTTGTATGTACGGATACATGTGGTTCTGATGGATGTGATACCTGCTTATACCATAATCAGAAGTCATGCAGGGCATTAGGTAATGGATGTCTCTCAGTGTGGTAGCGTGTACTCTTAGCTCGGACAGGCCCCGCTTCCTGTTTCCCAGAATTCCAGGTTTCTGTCTGACGGCGATCCCGTTGGCAGGTCTGCTCAAGGTCACGTCTGGTAAAGTCTGCGCTTTCAACAAAGTGCGGTCATGTATGTGTGTGGGGTTTGTTCGAATCATGGTTTTTCCCAACGGGTGCAAGTTTGAAATGGGGTATGTGGTGTTCCCCTGAACTCTGCCCCCGTAACGCACACATACACCCTCCCACTCAAGAAAAAAAAAACATATTCACAGAAAGTGTTCTTTCTTTGACTTTGGTGCTTGTAGAGGGTATGAGAGTGGACGACTAAGTCTACCTTGAGCTTTGCAAATCATAAATAGAGGCTTTTGTCTGTAGGTCTCCGATCCCACATGTTTTAGCCTAAGCATATTTATTCATTTGTGCAGTTTGCCTTGAGCAATTCAGCTTGATGTAATGTGTTAACTTCTTTTTGATTCTTCTTTTCCGTTGAATATTTTTTGGTCAAATTGTGGGCTTGGAGGGTCAACGCTGAATTAATTTCATGCTATTACAATGTTTTACCCATTCTTTCAATGATTGAAATTAGTGTAATATAGAGGGGGAAAAACTGCCATTTTTTTCCCCAAGAATCAAAATTTTCTACAAATTATATAGATTCATTTGTAAAATTTGTATGGATATAAAGGAACATTAGAATCACACATCATATTCTAGGATTGTTGTTTGATTCCTAGATTTCCTCACCTTTTTTGTGCCAATATTTTACTTCAGGACACAATCTTGGACTTTTTCCACTTCCATTTTTTTTACCATTAGCCGTGTGTCGATTTCACTCATTCAATGAGATTAGGTCATTAGATCAAAATAATATGTAATAATCACGTGTGACCTTAACATGAAATACTGTGGGGTTGGGGATTGGATGTTTTTTTGCTTGTTTTCTATGCAAGCCTTTCCGTAAGTGTGTGTAAAGTAATATTATTTAGTATGCTCTTTTTGCTACCATCATAAATGCTTTAGTAACTGTTAATCACTCACATCAAGGAATATTCCTGGTTGCTTATGTTTCATGTGTGTGTTCTCGTTCTTTAAGCACCATCCGAATGCAGCCAGCCAAAACCTATACTCCTGTATTTGTACACGGTGTTTTCATTTGTTCATTCAGATTTATCCCCGTGATGGAGGTATAATTCCCTCATTAATCATACAGAAAATCTTTTCTTTAGGATTTACTTTAAGCACTGAGCTTGAGCGGAAAGTTGACACAATTCCAAAGATGAATACTGAACATATTGTGACTTTTTTACATAGGTAGACAAACCCATTTGTTCCATTTATATTTTGAAATGAACACAGCTTTGTTAATTTTCAAGGATCTCAATTTATACATCTTTTTTTATTCACAATACTCATTATACTTGGGACCATAAGGGAAAAATTCCCATTTTGCTTTGAGTGTTGTCTCCTTCTATTTTCTGCTGAATTACACTATAATGTCTTCAACACTGTAATGCTAAGGTGTACTTCGAATTTTAAAGAAAAATACTATTTTTTGGGGGGTGGTACGTAACATTTAATCTTTTCCTTGGGAGGCAACAGAAAATAACTGAGAATCACTGGTTTAGACAAAAAGGAACCGATTGTTAAATGCGTACTCAATATCATATTAAATTAATGGAAGACCCTTAAATTTAATTAAAACTGTGGTAGACAGTATTATCAGCAAATATTGTATTTTCATTAAATTGGTGATTTACGCCCTGAAACACATGATTTGGAATCCTTTTGCTTTGTGTCCCCCTTCCATTTCTTTTATTCCATGGAATGTTTGAAGCACAATATTGTGTCTACTTCCATATCGCCACATCTCGGTGTTCAGCGACACCTGAAATATGAATGGAACAAATCTGTGGAAACATTTGGACTAAATATTATGACGATGGATTTTTTGGACTGTTGTGAAATACGGCTCTTAATCTAGCCTCATGATCAAATCTCCAATATCAAGTGACAACGTTGCCTGTTGGTTAATCTCCCAAAAACTGAAACGGCCAATCCCCTCCCACTTTGGTTGCCTCTTGTTTCCTGCGTCTGCCAGTGGACTCTAAATCTCTTGATTCTTCGCTGACAGAAGCCTCTTTTATTGCATTCAGTAAGCAGCAGTAACACGAGGACCCTTTCTTTCTCTATTGTGTGTAACGCGGTGCCTCAGTTGCCCTCTCTTGCTGTTCATTCCCAGTGCGGTCATGGGCCACTGGCAGCCACAGACCTCAGTCCACCTCAGTCTCTCGTGGCCATTTTGGCTGCCTGTCAGTGATAGATCATTACTTGCTGCAACCGTATTCTACATTTTTATCTATGAGTAATGGAGCCAGCCAATTTGTCTTGGCTGGAATTAAGGGTCTTGCTGATCCTAGTGACCATTATGTGCAGGACAATACTTGTAATTAGCAATTTTACCATAATCAAATCATTTCATTCAAGTTGGATGCTTTAAAAGGTTTTCAAGCAGCAACTTAGCTGCGTCTGGGTGAAGGTTGCCATTAGAATTTGAAGCAAATCTCAAACACGGGTGGGTGTGACGAGTGTGACCTTACTCTGTTGCAGCTCATCTCCATTTTACTCAGCACTTACAGCAGGTCCTCGAAACCAAACCTTGTCATCTAAAATCATCATTGATCCCTCCTTTTGCCTCAAATCTCGTCATTTTTTGTCACCCTGACCTGGTGGCCCAAAAACTACCCACAATAGAATATTGAGTTTTCTGTCCCACTAGCTTGGAAAACATAATTTAAACCCATGACTTCCCATGTTCCGTTCTCTAATATTACAGCGGTAATACAATGACAATCAGTACTTCATTTACTTTTTGTACAACTGTTTTCAGCAACATATTCAACTAACCAATTGTCATCTAAAAAAATGGTACTCGGACGTTTGGTCGACCGGGCGTTTGGTCGACCGGGCGTTTGGTCGACCGGGCGTTTGGTCGACCGGGCGTTTGGTCGACCGGGCGTTTGGTCACCAGGTTGTTACTGTTGAAACCAGCTCTCAAAATTATAATCCTGAGAGAGAGAGTTTAATATCTAAATATCTAATATCAAAAAATCAACAGTAAACTCTGTCATAATTTGACAGCGACCAAACATCCGTTCTACCAAACGTCCGTTCCGACCAAACGCCCGGTCGACCAAACGCCCGGTCGACCAAACGCCCGGTCGACCAAACGCCCGGTCGACCAAACGCCCGGTCGACCAAACGCCCGGTCGACCAAACGCCCGGTCGACGAAACGTCCGGTCATGAAAAAAATACCTCAATGCGAGGGTCTGCATGTATAAAAAAGTGAAGAGGACATCATGTTGTTTAGTATTTCTATACAAATCGTTTCTTGATCTCTCGTTTCTGAATCTGTGTTTTCTCATATGCTGTAGATTTTATATGGTAGTTTGTGTTAGTTTAGTGTGTCTAGGTTTAGTTCTTTTCCCTGTCTCCTAATTTGTTCTTGACTTGCCTTTGTGCCAATTGGTGTGATTTTTTTTTTTTTGTGTGTCCTGCTCTTTCTGTCCCCAAATTCACCTCTACCTTTCATATTCCTGAGATGCACCACGCCCGTTACTCCATGTCTGTGTATTTAAGATCCCTGTTTCAGTTCCTGTCTTTGTTGCATCATTGTCCATTTTGCACCATATATTCTTGTGGTCCTGTTTTGCCTTGTTTTGTTCTGTATGGTTTTGTCTGTCTTTATTCTTGACTTCACCTCGCCAAATTTGTTGGAGTTTTTTTTTAATAGATGTCATTTTATTTGGGGAAAATTGATCTGTTTTCTTTGTTTTTTTTCCTGTGTTTGGGTCCTTAAATATATTTTTCAATCCTCAGTTTTATGCCTATATTTTGATTTCAGATTCAACATGTATCCTGTTTTCATTATTTCCTATAGTGATGAATCCGTGATTCTTTGTATGGATTTGAGATACATACGTTCCTATATAGACGAGCTGTCCAGGAAGCATTACATCTAATGATCTGTACTTTTTTGATGACTGTTTTTTCGTACAACCTTTTTTTTTTTTTAGTCCGTTTTAGACATCCTAATAAATGTGTCGTCAAGCTGCGTGCTGTAATTCATAAATCAAGCATTGTGTCTGCACTTTCACTGGCGCCACCCAGGTGTCCATATGGATGTGAGTCAGACCGGTGCGGCAAGAAAAACACGGCTGCTAACAGAGGGCTTCCCTCAATAAATAATGAGGTTGGAAAAAATGTTATTTGACAATGAATCAGTGTCCTCAATTTGGTATTAAAAGTTACGTGGTCTTTTTATACATATCTGGATCGCAGATTTCGCATTACGTGAGCGTATGCGCATACCCTTGGCACTTTTGTCTGAAATTAAAGGATCTAAATAATTACTAACTGAGTGCACCTATATGCAAAACAATGAGATTCACATCTGATTTTCAGAAGGCTGTTGTGCTTTTTCTGCTCTTTTTATTTGTCAATCAGACATAAGAAAACTAAAGGATTAGTAGGAACCTTGTGAATCATCAATGACCCAAAGCTCATTACACTGTCAATTGACATTTGCAACCACTCAAAAATAATCTTCTTCATTCAAATTACTCCATCGATCCATGTCGCTCAAGGTGAACTGGGATATGTTCCACCTCGCCGACAACCCTAATGAGGATGGGCGCTTAAGAAAATTCTTAGAGGAACTAGCGAGGGGTCAATTTGTGGACATAGTTGGTTTGTTTGAAGCTATTTGACTTGGCTGCAGTTTTATTTTCCTGGTTAGACTCAGGCTGCACTGTGGGGAATGGTATGCTTGAACATATTATTTGCACGTCTGTGGCAAAAAATAAAAAAATAGCGGATGGATGTCTATTATCTTCAATGACGCACAATTAAACTCACCTTCTGGCTAGACATACCTCACTAAATATGCTTGAGTGTTTTTTCCATGTTCCATTTCAGCAGTAACTTTACAAAGAATCAAAAACTCTTAAATACTTTTCTGCATAATGATTTGCAAATCCACTGTTGCCAAAGGAAAAATATCTGACGTTAAATGGAAAAATGTTTATCTGTCTTCTGGCTACTGCTGCATTAACAAATGAGCAAAATTGCAAATTTGAAGGGTGAAATCATATTACGCCACGACCAAAGTAATGTTATTATGTTGTTGTGGTCATAGCTTCCCATGTTTTGGTTCTATTTGCCTGAAATGTTGATTTAAGTGTGTCTGGATGTAGGGGACACCTGTAGAGAACTGACCTTGACCTCTCAGTCACTTAACACTCCTCAGAGAGGAGGAACCACATGACCCCATGCCCACCCTTGATGCCCTCTTAACTTCGGGGGCTGTGTGTGTCTGCGTGTGAATATCTCAGTGTTCAGGGTCCCACTTACATCTTTAAAGCATTTGATTGTTTTATTTTGTATGAAAATTGTTATTTTCACTTCTCGGCAACATGAAAACAGACCATCAAATAAAGACACTCTAATGCAGGTTCCAATTTATAAGATCTATCCAGTGTACACTGCTTTGATTAATGTAATAGCTCTGCAGTAAATTGTTCATTTTATTGCTTGCTTTTCAGAAATGTGATCATAATGCAAATACGCAGTCTTTCCTTTTTTTTTTTTTTTTTTTGAAAAATCACATAAAACTGGACTTATTTTTTTCGAGATGAGATTTATTGCAGAAATGTAGAACAGCTTTATTTTTTTAAATAGGTGTGGGTTCATGAGGTTGTACTTCAGTCAGCCAATAGTTACAATATGTTTTTGTGTGTGTGTGTCTGTGTGTTTTAATCTCATATACCACATTATCGTGCACTATCCTCATATATTGCCTGGTCTTAAGGTGCCATATGGCACGACTTAGAGCACATGACATAGTGATCTCACACCAAGCAAATTCAGCATGTGGATTTTTGTGTAGTTCACATTTACTTATGAGAACTATTTTTCTTTTTGAATCTATCATAGTTTTGGTTATCTGGATCCTGGGTGGATAAAAATTCAACAGTGCTAGTAGACATATTAAGTAAGTGTTCAGGGAATATGAAGTAAAAGTTGTAAATGTTGTAGTGAATGCATAATCAGTACCTCCCTCCCCCAACTCTCCTTTGTGCATATGTTTCAAATTATGGCTCATAAAAGTATTTTAGTGCAATTAACTACAATAAACTGTGACAATCATACATGAGTTAGATGTATGAATATTTCACCCTGAGGTAAATAAATCTTTTAGGGCTGGGTCTTCTGATTTAAAATGAAATTCAGAGCTATACTATAGGAACACAAGTTTTTGGCTTGTCATTTTCTACCCACTTTTGTTCTTCATTCACACGAGGCCCTCTAGTGGATCAAATGTGTCAACTGAACGTTGTGACCGAGAGTTTTTCTAAAAACAGTGCTGTTGCAAAACTGAACTTAAAAAAAAATGTTTTTCAGGGATGATTTTGATGAAGAGGGGTTTTGCCAGCCATACAGAGGCATCGCCTGTGCCCGTTTCATTGGAAATCGCAGCATTTTTGTCGACTCTTTGCAGATGCAGGGTGAAATTGAGACTCAGATAACAGGTGAGAACTGTCTTCACCTTCTGTTTTCTCCCAATTTAGGTAAATATGAATTGAAATATACAGTACGCCAATGTCACATTTCCAAAAGTGCTCTTGAAAATATAAATGTTGCTTAATTATAGATGACAGTCGTGATGTTCAAAATGTCTCTAAAATATTTAAATGAATTGGAATTAAATATACCCCTGAACATCACTTACATTTTAGTCTTATGACAGTTTGTCAGCAAATGTACATTTCACAGATTTTTCATTATCATGTATGTTCTTGGTTAAAAACAATATTTTGCTGCTTTTTTTACGATTGAGTTTTTTAGATAACCTGATTTAATACACAGCATTTACATTTAAGTTTCTTTAATTCCACCCATTTATTGTATTCTAATTACATCACATAAGTTTTCTTCATTGTTTTTTCCATTTATTGATAAATTGTAACCCATTTGAGTCCAAGATCAGGTGTCAAATGTCCAACAACATCATGTTTTTGGCCATTTGACACCAAATAGAAATGTTACATCTCTATAAATGTATGTGTTTACCTACTCATAGAACCTTTTTCCCGGGATTTGAATAGAATTAAAGTGCTATGTTTTTAGTCCTCTCAATCATTGCCTCATCCAAATGCAGACATGCCAGAGGATTAGGTAATGCATATGTTATTAATTCTACTAATGATGGCAAATACCTATGTGGGACATGAGGACCACTGACAATGCAAATTTACAATGCCACGTATTAGTGCAAGGTGCGAAATAGAACTACGCTTTTAAAACACTTTAAAACACTAACTGGGTGTTTCAAGTGGTCTTAAATCATTTTGAATATTGGCTTTACCTGAAGAATGTGTGCTTGTGGTTTGGAAATTAGCCAATTTTCCGTATTCCCCGTTAATTGCCTGACCCACTACCCACCCACGTACACACAGAAATAGCTGCTTTAGTGATAATCCCCACCAAAAAGGAGCATGTGTTTCAAATAACTGCACAGGCTATGAATCATACTCCGATGCATTTAAAACTGCAGTTTTTTTTATTGTCAGTTGATCACTTTGATCTTTGCACAGTTAACAAGATCTGTTTTCCATTTCTCTCCCCAGCGGCATTCACCATGATCGGAACGTCCAACCATCTTTCAGATCGCTGCTCGCAGTTTGCCATCCCCTCCCTCTGCCACTTCGCCTTCCCGACATGCGATCGCAGCTCCGGAGCAGACAAACCTCGAGACCTTTGCAAGGATGAGTGCGAGATCCTGGAGAATGACTTGTGCAAAACCGAGTACATCATTGCCCGTTCCAACCCCATCATCCTGAAGAGACTCAAGTTGCCTAACTGTGATGATCTGGCAGCCACGGACAGTCTCGAGGCAGCTAACTGTCTACGAATAGGCATCCCCATGGCGGAGCCTATCAACAAAAGTAAAGGGTTTCTCATTCATAGACTTGTTAGTTGAAGCAAGTCTTAGAATTCAAATTTTTGACATTTTACCGCTTGCTTAACAGACTTAATGCCTTCTTTGGTCTTCATCAGATCACAAATGTTACAACAGCAGCGGCTCAGAGTACCGCGGCACCATTAGTATGACTAAATCAGGGCGTCAATGTCAGCCGTGGAATTCCCAATATCCTCATAGCCACAACTTCATGGCTGTCCGCTACCCAGAGCTCAATGGAGGTCATTCGTACTGCCGCAACCCAGGAAACAAACATGAGGCCCCCTGGTGCTTTACATTGGATGAGGGGGTCCGCATGGAACTCTGTGACATTCCTATATGTGGTGAGTCATTGTTTACCGTCGAGTCAACATAGATTGATTACAACAAATTGATATGTCTAACTTCAAATTTTCTTTAGACCATAAGGAGAAGTCAAGTGGGGGCAACATGGAGATCTTGTACATTCTGGTTCCAAGTGTGGCCATCCCATTGGCCATCGCCTTGCTCTTCTTCTTCATTTGCGTGTGTCGCAATAACCAGAAGTCTGCTAGGCCACCCGCGCCTCGCCAGCCCAAACCGGTCCGTGGGCAAAATGTCGAGATGTCCATGCTCACAACAGCATACAAACCAAAGGTATGTCACATTTAACAACACATGTACACATAAAGACTGAGAACACAAGACAAGGCAACCGATTGCTTTTGGGGGGCATTTTTGGAAGAATATTTTAAAAAATCCACTGTCTCTTTCGTAGGAGCCGAGAGCACAGCATTTTCAGCTTTGCTCACTTGAAACTTGTGTTGTGACATACTGATATTTGAGGCCTTAATTTAGATTAGATTAGATTAGATTAGAACTGTATTTCATCCCGTATTTGGGAAATTTCTTGGTTGCACTAGCAAGGCAGACACAAGACACACGACATTGTAGACCTAGGTAAAAAAACTGGAGCCACACACAGGAAGTCCTTTTTTTTGTTTGATAGTGTATTAGGAAAAAAGGTGTTTGCATTTATCCATTGTATGTAAATATCTGTTTTTAATTGTACGGAAAGATAGGTATGAAAATGAAAAACCCAAAGCCCCTGGTCTACATTTTGACAATCGCTTTTATAATTTTTTTTATACTTGGTCCTTGTAAGATTACACATTTTTTTCGATCAAAGGCTTTTTCATATGATATGGCCACTTTACCTTCATAAGAAATTAAGTTGTCACTTAACTGAATCATCCAAAATTGTGTTTCAAATGTTTTAATATTTCTACAGTTCGCAATAAAACCTCTGTACGACAACACTAAAAACTAATTGAGCTTTCATGTTAGAAAATACCACATTATATTTCTTGCATTTTAAAAATGTGAACGGGCAGACGAGTGGTTAGCACGTCCGTGTCATAGTTCTGGGGTCGAGGGTTCGATCCCAGGTCTGTCCTCACTATGTGGAGTTTGTCTGTTCTCCTCAGGCTTGCGTGGGTTTTCTCCTGGTATTCAGGTTTCCTCCCACGTCCCAAAAACATGCCCGCAGTTAGCTGGGATAGGCTCCAGCACCCACCGTGACCTTTGTGAGGCTAAGCGGTTCAGAAAATGGATGAATGAATGTATTTTAAAAACACACATGCAATGGCGGTTCCTAACACGGGCTGGTTGGGCGGTCGCCCAGGACCCCCAATTGCTAGGAGCGGAGCTTGGAACTGCGTGAGTGATCGTGTACTTGTACCCCCACACCCAGCTGACCAATCTGCTAGTGGGTAGAGCAAGTAGTTCTCCGCTAGTACACTAACCCCCGCAATTCCCATCTTCTCGCAGGTCGCGCACACACACACTAACAAAAGCCTCTGTCCTTCCAGGGTTCCATTTAGACCCGGACCGCCTCTGCACATATGTATCGCATATGAACACAAGCACACATTCTATATCCTTGTACGCTCCATTAGATCCGCTATTCTGTGGTAACTCTAAAGTCTTGAGTTTCTCTTTTGAAGTCAGAAAAGCAGACTACAACAAGCAGTCAAAACACTGCACCTACAAGTGTGTGTGTTAAGCCACTGACTGCTGCATTTGTGTGTTGTTGAGATTTTCTTATCTTTTCATCAAAGTCTTGCAAGTCCTGGAATGTTTGACTCCACTTCTTTTGACATCTACACGTCCACTCACGTCTTGGACAGTGACTGCTTCGACAGTCAGCACTCGGCACACTTTTAGGCTGCATGCATCTTTGTCCGACTACATCATTTTGGTAGCAGTGGCGGAATAATGATTGAGACGAGCTGTCTTCCTATGTTCAAGGTGGAATGTACTATACTACCATCAGTGACTGTTGAGACAACTATAAAATCTGGGAGAGCTGTCACACCTCAATACTATCTTTTGTTTACCATTGAGGACGACAGGCCCGATGTTACTGTACTTGTGGCCTTGAATGAACTTGTAAAGTTTAGAATCGCATTTTTCTGACGGGTATGTATGAATTGTGTGGAGTTTGAAGGATCCATACGGGGAGGTGTGATTACTGACCGTTCCAAAAGGGACTCTCACCATATTGACAGGTACAGTTTAGTTTCAGGCACGGAATGGTCAAGATAGTCAATTAGTCAAGTTTATTTTTTTTTCTCTCTTGCAATTTAAAATACTTCCACTGACTTTTAGCTTCATCCCAACATGATAACATTAATTTTAATGAACATTTCCTTACTTTGGTCGGTCTCGGCTAAATAATACACCAAAACTAGAAAAATAAAAAGCGGCTTGTATTATTTACAACTTTGAAACGAAATTATATAAATATTTAGATGTTGAGGTCTCATAGCATAATGTTGCATTGTATTTCCTTACTACCAGAAAAGTATTTTGTCTTCTCTTTCCGCTCAGTAACTGCTTGTCTTCTGATCCAGATCATACAGAGGTCAATACCTGTGACAAACCACTTAGACACACATACATAACACTTACAAACAAAATGTGGCAGTGTAAGAAGGATCTGAGGCTTTGGGTGGGGTGGGAAAAGGGGTGAAACTAACTTTTAACTAAAAACATGTGTACATCACACATACTTTCAACCCCCCCATCAAAGCTCGTGGAAGCGTGTCATTGCACTACTGGAGAGCATCATCAGTCTTTGAGTCTGTCAATTTGGCAACATTCTTTCAATTCCCTTTTCATAAAGAAAATCCATTGGAATTTTTTGGGCATTAAACACATATTGTGATGTTTGATTACTTTCAAGTATCAAGCTGTCTGATTATTTTCTTATGGAAAATGTGGGTTTTGTATGAAGCCAATGTACTCTGTATATATATACATATATATATACACACATATATACACATATATATATATATGTATATATATATATATATATATATATATATATATATATATTATATATGTGTGTGCAACCATCTTTACACTAATGCTACCTACGACGCAGGTTTCGTGTGTGTATGTGTGTGTATATAGAAGTGTGTGTATATGTGTATATGTATATGTAACTTATAACTATGCCTTTTCTTGCTACTGTCACAATGAAATTTCCTGAATACGGGATGAATAAAGTTATCCAATCCAATCCAATATATGTACATATATATATATATATATATATATATATATATATATATATATATATATATATATATATATATATATATATGTATATGTATGTATATATATGTATATGTATGTATGTATATATATATATATATATATATATATATATGTATGTATATATATGTATGTATATATATATATGTATGTATATATATGTATATATATATATATATATATATATGTATATATATATATATATATATATGTATATATATATATATGTATATATGTATGTATGTACCAAAGTTTGAGGAGGGAGTTTTTTTAACTGTAGTATATATTGTGATATACGTGGCAGCGTGGGATACGGGACAATAATGGGAAAAAAAGTCCACATACCTAACAGGACAAGAGTGACCTTATTGCTTTTCATCCTTGGTCTTTCGCTTTTTCACTCTCTCCCCCAATCTGTTCTTCCCCTGCAGAGTAAGGCCAAAGAGTTTCCCCTGTCGGCGGTACGTTTCATGGAAGAGCTTGGCGTGTGCTCCCTGGGGAAGATATACAAAGGTCATCTCTACCTGCCGGGCATGGACCAAGCACAACTGGTTGCCATCAAGACCTTAAAAGATGCCTCCAGTGTCCAACAGTGGAGTGACTTCCAGAAGGTACATTTTATGATCAAGCCAAGGAGTGTAGGAGAACATTTTCTTGGTTGAAGTCTAGGCCAGCTGAAGGAATGTTTTCCTTTCCTTATGGAAATCAGTAAAACACCTGACCTTAACTTATCTTTCAGCTAGTCAGGATGCAGTCAAAATTCTGGGCGTTTTTAATTTTATTTTATTTTTTAAAGGCCACTCGAGACTAATGAACCTCAAGGGGATTGGAATTGGATTAGAATCAGTTTGTCCAGCTGAAAACTAAGATCAGTTTGTGCTGCAGGCACAATTTTGAACTACGGCTCACCAGTAGGTGCTTCCTTCCTTTCAGGGAGACACACATGGTGTCAAGTCTCCACATTTGTGGTGATTTGAAAAATCAAATGTAGCATTAACAAGCAGTCATGCATTTCTACAAGCCGCTACTTTGCCAGTGGAACGCTGTCTTCCCACAAGCTCTGAAGCGTGTCCCGTTTTATTTCCTCACAGCGTACATTAAATGTTGTGGCTGAGAAAGGACTGTATATATTCTTCTCCAGATGTGTTTGAGGATGTTCACTGAAAATAGGTTAGCACATAAACAACAGTTCTCTATTTTCAAGTTGTCTGGATAAACGTCAAGCTTGAAAGCGCGAATAAAACATTAGCATCTGGTTTAAACACACTTTGTGCTGTTAGGTTTCCCACTACGTTCATTTTACTCTCGTTATTTTGCGGGCTTCTGCAGGAGGCAGCTGTTCTTACAGAGATCCAGCACCCGAACGTGGTGTGCCTGCTCGGTGTGGTGACCCAGGAGCAGGCAGTTTGTTTGCTGTTTGAATTTCTCCCTCAAGGCGACCTCCACGAGTTCCTTATCATGCGTTCGCCGCATTCTGACGTGGGCTGCAGCAGCGACGAGGATGGAACCGTTAAATCCAGCCTGGATCACAGCGACTTCCTGCACATGGCCATGCAGGCAAGGATGGAGCGTGAACCGCCCTTATATGTTTTGAGTGAAAACAATTTTCACTTCCATTTAATATATGAAACATTCTTACATGTGGTTTTCATTGTAAGGTTTGAATTTAAATTGTTTTACATGAACACAACAAAGGTTTCTGCTGGGATGGAGTACTTGTCCAGTCACCTCTACATCCATAAAGACCTTGCGGCGCGGAACATTTTGGTTGGCGAGCAGCTCCACGTGAAGATATCGGACCTGGGCCTCTCGAGAGAAATCTACTCATCAGACTACTACTGCATCCAACAACCCAAAACCCTTTTTCCGATTCGCTGGATGCCTCCCGAGGCCATCGCCTACGGAAAGTTCACCACAGACTCGGACATCTGGTCTTTCGGAGTGGTGCTGTGGGAGGTCTTCAGCTATGGTCTACAGCCTTATTATGGTTTTTCCAACCAGGAAGTGATGGAGATGGTCCGAAAAAGGCAACTATTGCCCTGTCCTGAGGATTGTCCGCCAAGGTATGTCCTTCTTGTCTACTTCCTGTAAGTTCACTGCACAAACAAAACACAAGAGCTCACTCTTTACAATGATGATAATACTACTAATTGATTGTATTTTTTTGTATTCATTTATTTATTAACTTATTTATTACCTATTTATTTTATTTTATATACCTATACATTTATTTATGTCTAAAATGTATTCTCACCCTCTTGCTACTGTGACGGTGAAATTTCCTGAATACGGAATGAATAAAGTTATCTAATCTAATCTAAAAGATGTCAAACATTGTACGTTTATTTAAGAAAGTTAATGCCACGTGTGAGCTTACTTTTCAGTACTGAAAGCACAGAACTATCACAGCAGGTTGTCAAACATTCATAGTCAAGTTAAAGGGTAATGATGAAAATAAAACTTCTCACCAACATATTTTTGGGCCAAAACATTACTATTGTAGGCCCGTGTGCGGTCGATTGGTCGCCGGTCTTTTGGTCGCCGGTCTTTTGGTCGCCCGGACCGCAAAAACGGGCAACCAAAAGACCAGCGAAAAAACAAGGTATAACAACACGGTCTACGCATCAATAAAAGCCAACAATGGCTCTGAGCAGTTTCACTGAGCAGACGTGTGAGTGTATAAGAGTTTGTATGTACATGCGTTGTCCCTTTTAAGAAGCTACGATAGTCAGGGTCTTAACAAGTTCTCCAACAAAAAACAATAAAAGTCTGGGAAATTTGGAGCTTTTCTTTAGCCTAATAATTAATAGGGCATTAAGTATGACTAAATAGTAATTCGCAGTTTGTATTTAGGGAATTTGAGCAACAATTTAAATGGTAATTATCAATAACTTTCCGGGCGACCAAAAGACCGGCGACCAATCGACCGTGTACCTGTAGGCCGGCCGGGCGTCTGAGTGGTTTGCGCGTCGGCCTCACAGTTCTCCGGTCCTGGCTTCGATCCCAAACCCAAAGTTTTTGTTGCCTTAGAGTGCACACTAAAACAGCGTAGGTTCAGAATTAAGACTCACAATGTGTGTCCATCTGTGTTGAAATGAATAATGTGCTATCTGACTTAGGTTCTACGGTCTAATGACCGAGTGCTGGCAGGAAGGCCCAGCACGTCGACCCCGCTTCAAGGACATTCACGGCCGCCTACGAACCTGGGAGGGGCTGTCATCTCATGCCAGCTCCAGCACCCCCTCCGGCGGCGGGGGCAACGCCACCACCCAGACCACCTCGCTGAGCGCCAGCCCCGTCAGCAACCTGAGCAACCCACGCTACGCCGCCGCCGCAGGTTATCTCTACCCCACGCAGGGCATACCAACAGCGGGTCAGATGGCTCCCATTCCGACCTGGGCCCCCATGGCGGTGCCTCAAACACACCCGCGCTTCATCCCCGTCAATGGTTACCCAATTCCACCAGGGTACGCAGCGTTTCCCGCTCACTTCCCTCCCCCAGCGCCACCTGCACGAGTAGTCCAGCATCATCTGCCGCCCCCTAAAAGCCGCTCGCCCAGCAGCGCCAGCGGCTCCACCAGTACGGGTCACGTCAGTGGCGTTCCCTCTACCACGGGCTCCAACCACGACGCCAACACCCCGCTGCTGTCACACTGCATCATGCCGGGGAACGGCGGAGGCCCGGTGCAAGTGTACGGACAGCTGACACAGAAGTCGGTGGGACAAATGGACCACATTCAAACATCAGCACTGCTCACGTCTAACTCTGAGATGCTGATGTATAATGACGCTGTCATCACTGCAGACCTGTAGGTAAAAATAGGGATCTTCGCCATACCACACCTGGGACCGGTTTGAAACACTCTCTCATCCTGGCATCCGAGCACAGAATTAACCACACGAAGACTTTCTTTTAGGAACCTTTTGCGTGAGTGTGCTTTCACCCAAGGACCCCAGCTAAACTGGAACCTGACCCAGATGAGTGAGCAAGAGGCATGGTTCTCCCTGGGCAATTATAGAATAAGTAAATGAGTGTACTTATATAACACGGAATGAATTGTTATTGTAAACTTGCCTTTGTGTACATAGATTTTTCAAGTCATGAATGAATGATTACATGAAATAGAAAGTTATATTTTCAAGTCAACTTTTAATAATGGCGTAATAGAAGAAAGTCCAGCCAAGTGTGTTTCAGGACTCAATAATTCCTTGAAGACCGTAGCAGCAGTGTGACTTCTTTGCAGTTGAATGTATGAGAATCTCTTTTTCTCATGCCTTGGCCAAGGAAGCAATAACTGGAGGTCTGCACTGACTCCTACATGCTCAGATCAACGACATGCTCCAGGTGGGATTCAAGATGATCTTTAACATGGATTTGTTGCATTGAGCAAGCAGCTAACAGCATATTTATTCATCCCCTTTTCCCTTTTTATGACAAAAACCTTTTGAACATGACACCTGAATGTCTCTACAATGACAATTATGCAGTAGATACTGTCGTTTTTCTTTTGCTACTTTGTCACTTTGTGCCTTAGTCCCTGCAAATATGGAATCAAATCATCTCCTAAGGAACCTCCCCAAAAGATGATGATGACATTATTTATGCAAGAAACCGGTGCCAGATTACATCAATGATTTTCCCACCTGTAGTCACTCATTATCGCAAAGGTACATTTGTTTGTCATATGTTTTGGATAATATTTTTATTAGTATTTTTTTCCACGTTTGAATTTTGAAGGAAAGTTTCCTTGTTTTTTTTACTGCCACATTAGAGATGTGGGGGGTCGTGCTACCTTTTTATTATGAAATGTGTTCTTGGGCTAAATGGATGGATGGTCACGGGCTTACCAGAATGATGGTATTATATTTAATTAGAAGAGAAAAAACACAATTTAAAGGGGTACTATGTAAGATTGGTGGCTATCAATGATACTGCAGCCAGGGTCCTTTCATTCATTCACTTTCCAGGGGTGGGGGGCGGTGCAGGAGCCTATCCCAGCCAACTATGGGCAGAAGAAAGGGACACCATGAGGTTGCAGGATGAAACTATTGAAAAACAAACCTTTTTGGTTGCCAGATAAGTCTTTTGCAGTGGAGAATCAAGCTGCATTATCATACCAATGTATTTCAATCAGAAATACAAGGCTAACAAACTACACTTGAACATTAGCAACATTGACAAACAAAATAATAATAATTTTACTTAGTCTAGAGCTGTGGCAACCTGAACGAAGACTTTGACCTTATCTTGTAATTGACTGATTTGCGTAGGGTGGAACATCTGTTGTAAACCTAGAATTGAAACAGTAACATTTACGGGCAGACAATTGACTTTAAAAATGGGAAAAGCCCAGCCTCACTATTGTGAACCGTGTTAAAAGTACTTCCAAAAATATGTTTCTTTAATGTCTGTTTAAATATTTGGGCCTCATAATTAACATTTAAAGTGCAAATCTTGCCTAGTGCTAAATTAACCTGAAAACAGATTACAGGGGTTCTTATTTGGACAGCAATTTAAATATCTCTTAACTCCCCTGTCATCTTTCCCAATGTTTGATGTTGATTAGCTGGAAACATGAATTCCAGAAGGAGATCAAAAGAAATGTGTACTGAATGTTGGTGAGAGTTGACTACTTGTGAATCACTCATTTCCTTGTGTTCTCGTTGTTTTCCCCTCTGTAATGTTGAAAGCAAATGAGTCTTTTGTTTTGCTTTATTTTGTTTAATAATGCACAGACCAAGTTAGAAAGTGACAACAACATTGACAACATAAGTTATATACTTTAGTAAGTATGATTCATTTCAAATCATTGGTTGGCTGCGGTTGACAGCGATAGATGCTGAGCACAATCCCTTTTCCCTTTAATATGTTGCTGTCCTCATAATCTCTCCCAAATAATAATCTTTTTTAAATTATTTGTCTCAGTCACATGTATAGCATATAGCATTTTTGCAATGCAGCAATTCAAATAATTGCATAAATTGTACACCAAACTGTGAATTCTTCATCAAAACAAATTCTTTTTCATTTGGTGAAACTTTTGTTTTGCTTTTTTTTTTTTAAAGAACAAACCATAAAATCATTGGGTGCCTGTTAAAGGAAGTTTACATGATTATCTTTATACCATTTGAGCAAGAGGCCTATTGTTTATATGAATATTTTTTGCACAGGTGTTTTGTATTGCAATCATTTATTAAATGTTTGGTTTATACAGTAGATCAATGTGATTAATTCTTTTTGGGAATAGTGTGTAATATTTGAGCATATTGTTGTGCAACATCTGGTCAATAGATGGGAGCAAAACCTTTTCCCTTCCTATTTTAAATGAGTCAGAACAGTATTCATTTCGGACAGAAGGTGGTACAATTGAGTTGTTTTGGAATTCTTGAGGGTCAGTTGGTAATAACATTAGTAGTACTGCAAAACTACTTGCCCGTGTGAAATAAAACATGATTGGAAGGTAGTTTTCATAACAATGCTTGTGCGAGTGTATAAGATGTGGGCATTTTATTTCAGGTTACTGTATTTCACTGACCTTTTAAATGGAAAAGCTGAAATCACATTTCCAACTTTCATTCATTTTCTGAACCACTTTATCCTCACTAGGGTCACAGGGGGTGCTGGAGCCTATCCCAGCTGACTTCGCCCCAGAGGTGGGGGACACCCTGAATCAATGACCAGCCGGTCCCAGGGCACAAGGAGACAAAGGAAAATCATTCACACTCACTCATACCCAAGGGCAATTTGGAGTGTCCAATCAGCCTACCATGCATGTTTTTGGAATGTGGGAGGAAACCAGAGAACCTGGAGAAAACCCACGCAGGCCCAGGAAGAACATGCAAACTCCACACAGGTGGACCAACCTGGATTTGAACCCAGAACTATGAGGCCAAGACACTAACTACTAAGCCGTCATGCCGCCATTTCCCACTTAAGAAAATCAGAACAGCTGCCTTAGACGATGCCAAATGTCCAATCCACTTTTACACTCCGAGTCAATGGGGGCTATAGTCTTTTGTATAAAGATCTTAAATATCAATATAAACTTTTTTTAATGACCAAAAAGTTTTCATTTTCAACTTTCAACCATTGTGCCTGAAAGGGTAAATGAGTAAGTAACCTTTGATATTTATAAAAGTGCAAATTAGAACATGGAATGACCAAAACACTTATGATGGCAGAACCTCTCACAAGTTGGGTCCATATTTTGGTTAATTTTCGAGAGCCCACCTCCATAAAGTGGACTAAGTTAATAACTTTGACATCAAATCTAACCATGTTTTTCATAATTAGAGGAATTATGGACAAATCAATGTCTACTTCACAGAGCGCTTTTGGCAAATTCAAGATGACGGGAATTAATATAAGTGTAAATCCATGACATAGTTCCATTAGGAGCAGAAGCTGGCTCAAGGAATGAGTCCAAAGGTATGTTTGGGGGTTTATTATTAACAAATGATTTATAGGAACTTGAAAAAATGTTTTTGGGTTGAGTTAATGTTGTAGATCACTGATTGAAAATGTTTTTGAATGGTATACTGGTTGCTTCGCCTGACATTGACACAGGAAACTTGGCATCAATTCCCACCCAGTAGTGGTGTGGTTGTAAGTATGTATGGTTGTCTGCCTCTGTGTGTTTTCCCTACAACTGATTGGCAACCAGATTAGGGTGGAGTTTGCCTTTCACCCTTAAGCAACTGGAATAGGTTCCCGGCACCCCTTGGCCGGCGGTATTGAAATGGAAGGAAATATAGGTTAACCAGGCCAGAAAAACTTTATTCACAACCATTGGACTTTAAAAATCATGTTTTAGATTGAAATGACATTTTAACAGATTCTACATTCTTGAGAAGATTTTAACAATATTTTAGTGTACCGTATTTTCACGACTACGCACCATATTACAAGGCGCACCCTCAATGAATGACATTTAAATTTTTATTCCATATATAAAGTACACTGGATTATAAGGCACCCTGTCTATTTTGGAGAAAATTTAAGACTTTTAAGTGCGCCTTATAGTCGTGAAAATACGGTAAGCATAATATAGACTTAATTTTGGACCAAGTTCATGAAAAGGCTATGTGAAGTGGCCTCCGTTTTAAACCAAAGATGTGTTTGAGTCTGACTGGAACATAAATTGAGCTATCTGATGGAAGGCTGCCCAACTGTAAAATTTATGTTTTCCATTTGAATTGGACAGATTAGTTCATGCAGCTAAAGAAAATAAGTTCTTAAAAACTGCAGTTGTCTGTAGTTATAAATTTTAAATGGCAAGCTTGGTGTCCAAGCTCTTGTTTTAAGCAAAGGGGGCAAAATCATATTCCAAAACTAAAGGACCCACACAAGAAGGCCCATTTTTGCCTCTCCTGAATGTTTTTCTATAGTTACATTTGACATTACTTAATGCATAAGTCTAACAATGTTGAGTTTTGTGGCACCAGTATTATTTTCTATTTTAAGAAAATAAAAAGGTGGAAGATTATGGCAGGAAGTGAAGAGTTATAGGTAAATATCTGTGAAAAGCCATGTGGGATTAGTGTGCCTTAAAAGCATCAGGAATAAAGGGCAACTGAATTTTGGTACTTTTGAAGAGCATTGCACCATTGGTGCAATGCTGGGATGGAGAAGTGTTCATTTTGGAAACAGGCCGCGTCCTCATTCGCCGGGAGGATCAAAAGGAGAGTTGAGGGATTCACTTGAACTGTTCAGAGGTTTGACATGTGAATTTTTAAGCCATTGTTAACTACAACAAGGAATGCATGTTTGTCTTGCTGATTCATGCAATATTGATGAAGATAATACATTTGATTGCTCTGGAAAGAAAAGAAACCCAACACATGTTTATTCTGTTTGAACTTGTTTAATTTAACAATTTGAAGGAATAAACATCCTTGAAGGAGGAACTAATTGTTTGGAAGGCTTGAATTAGATTTATCCCTGTGACTTGTGACTATAAAGTTTTTTTTCTATTTTGATGAATATTTTATAGTTCTGTTTTTCATTCAGATTTTTTAATGAGTGATAAATGGTAGATCGATATACTGTTTAACTAAATGCATTTTCTTCTACCCATTTAACCTTCTGTTCAAGTGCACTCTTTTTAACTGCGTGTGTGTGTGAGAGTGTGTGAGTGTGTGTGTGTGTGAGAGTGTGTGTGTGAGTGTGTGTGTGAGTGTGTGAGAGTGTGTGTGTGAGAGTGTGTGTGTGAGAGTGTGTGTGTGAGAGTGTGTGTGTGTGTGTGAGAGTGTGTGTGTGTGTGAGAGTGTGTGTGTGAGTGTGTGTGTGTGTGTGCGTGAGAGAGTGTGTGCGTGAGAGTGTGTGTGTGTGTGAGTGTGTGTGAGAGTGTGTGAGAGTGTGTCTAACTAATTATTATAGATATACCTTATAGTAGTAGTAGCAAATGGTTACCTCTCATGACCTTATACTTTGAGCAAGAAAGTAGAAGAACGGGGTAAGAATGATGGCAGAGAAAAAGTATAGGTAGGATAAGGTGTGTGGAAGATCCTGTTTCAGTGTTGGCAGTGATGGAATCCTCTAACAAGTCCCCGATTGTTGGGTAACATGAGATGTGTTTTGTTGAGAGGCTGACAGGTGCTTGACCTCTGCTTGTCCTGACTTTGGAAAAATGAAGTGAAGTGAGGCTGTCAAGTGATCTTTCACTGCCTACATGCTGGGTCTGTGCAGATTAATACTCCTTTTGAAAACTATTTTGTCATTAATTCATACTTCCATTTAAAATGTAAAAACACCACCTTAAACGTAATTAATGTTGCATGTCAACGAAAATAGGATATTCAGAGTTTGCCGCAACAACGCTGCCATGCTAGCACACTAATTTACTTTGTTGGTTTGCGAGTATAAATATTTTCTCCGCAAAGAAGTGTCTGTCCGATTAGTTCAGACTTGTTATGAATATGTAGAAGAATTTTAAAAGAATGAACATCCACATCATCTCATCAAGTGCTTATGATTTATGGGGAGTATTCGACGGCAAGTTGACATTTCAAGGTCAAGTGTCTTTTGTTTATTCTTTTTTTTCTCCTGAGTAATTGTAGCGACCTGGATTTTAAAAGTTAAATAATTTGTGCTTTAAAGCTGGCTGTAAACATAGTGAGACCTGTGAAACATCTGCTTATCAATGAGGACATAATTCAGCATATACATGATGTTAATTATTAATTAACTAATTAATGTTAATTCTGAGTAACATATTTTGATGTATTAAAACATATACCCATGTCCTATAGTCAGGCGCAGCTTATATGTGTAATTATAATTTCTTAGATTTTGAAATTTGGTGTGGCTTTAGCCAGGTGTTCTCTATAGCCAACTATGGTATTCTGGTTAAAGTAGTATGTCTGTTCAAAACTTTTCCACAACTTTGTTCACAGAACCCACTTGGATGACAGCAGAGCAACGGAGTGGAAGATGAATGCACATTCCTCCTCTCTATTCATGCTTCACAGGTTTGAATTCACATGATCCATCGCTACTACTGTGGAAATAACAGCTTGACTTAGAAAGAGATTGAAATGCTGAACTGAAATCTAAAAGACTCACAAATCTATGCAATCATTTTGAACAATGTGCAGTGTAGGTAAGTAATGACCACAACGTGACCCAGATCCCCTGCACAGGTCTCGGGGTTTGAGTGAAACGGGTGCACGGGGGCGCTGTGCCTCACTCACTCTCGATGCCTTCAAAAGACGGTGCTGGCGGCAGAAACTGAAAACCAAACAGCGTGTCAATCAATTAGGACAGGCGAATGAAAAGATTGTGCACGTTGGGATCTTCAATTCGTCAAGGGACATTTGTTTTTAGAGTACATGTGCATGAAAGTATGAAACAGTAGGGTATAAATAGAACAAGAATTAAGTACATAAATATCGCAAAAGCAAGAACCAGAAACGCCGAAAGTGTTCTTTATCTTAAAACCAAAAAAAAACTAAACAAAGACACACTTTAAATTAAAAGGATTCGTCAGTAATTCTGTAATTTTGTTTTATAGTCAAATGAGGATTTTGTTAATTGACTCATTTTATTTCACTAAGTAGCGCAAGAACTGTATCAAACATATTGAAGTTGTAGTAATTTGTGACGGTGTACTTGGAGTCTGCCTCATTCGAATATACTATGTCACTTCTATACCCCTGCCAATTCCAACCGCAATGATAAACATTGTTCAATGTCATTGTCTCATGGCGTCAATTTAGGCCAAGCCAGCATCATTCAAATGACCAGGCATTACTTTGACCTCACCCCAACAGCCTTTCCCTTTCTCTCCCCTTTTCTTCCTTTTCTTTCTCCACCCGCTCACTCCACACAACTTCAGCCTCTCCATCTAATAATCCATCCTTTGCAGTGGAACAGCAGCTAATGCTTTCCATCTGTGTCAATCAGTCGCGGGGCTTCAAGAGTAAGGCTGACATTCTTTATTCACTCCCCCTTCTCCACTTCAACGTCTTTCCAAAAAGACCAGAATCTGGTTGCACTCGGTGATTTCTACCTACTTTGGGGCCCCTTGCGGCCAAATATTCTGGTTTACTATAGGATGGGGAGAGGCCAATTAATCATATATACCTATAAAACAGCGCATCCCTCAATATTGACATGTGAAGATTAGAAATTATACATTTATTTGTAATAACTATTCTAAATTAAAAGCACTGCAATATTATTGCTGATAATTTTCCTGCAATTCACTACTCCCAACCACACAATGCAATATATGAGAAAGATGAAGTATCATGGTCACAATTAAAACAGAAAACATATTTGAGCTCTCCTTTACTTACTTTTTCTCTTCTTGCTGTATCCTGTTTTAACAATCAGCCATGTCAGAAGTAAGATTGCACAAAAAGGACAAGGTTTAATACTAGCAGGTACCCCACGCCAAGTAGTTCAAAGTTGAGTTCAGAGATTTAAACTTGTTGCTTTTCTTTTTTAACTTGAGAAATCCAAAACGAAACTGTGTAGTCTACTGAAAACTGACACTTCTAAATGAAAATTAACTGCCGCCAAAATTGGCTTATTAGCTCCCGAAGGAATTCGTTCAAAAAACATATATATATATATATATATATATATATATATATATATATATATATATATATATATATATATATATATATATATATTCATTCAGTCATTCATTCCACATCTGGTTCAATCCATGTTAACTCAATATACACACACAGCACTGCCCCCAGCCATTGCCTTGTACAGCAAAGTTTGTTTGTTTCCAGATTTGGGTTTGCTGCTCAAAAGGGGGCAAGAAGAGAGAAGATCCCCTGGTGGGAAGTGAATAAATGCGAATAGCTGCACTCAATGCACTTCACTGTTATTGTTGCCTCTAGTAGCATGGAATTTGCATTTTACCAATCTGTTTTCTTATGTCGACACAACCTCCGGTCTCTACAATGTTATTTTGTTGAAAAAAAAGTGTAAAGAGAGAGACAGATCCTTGATATGAAATCCTAAAACATAGTACAGTTGTACCTCTACTTCCAAATGCTTCTACATACAAAATTTTCAGGTTACGTTTTGCTTCCTTGTTATTCATTTTAATACATTAATAATTTTCTTATAATTTGGTTTTTCTCACATTTAATACAAAATTGGGACAATTTACACATAAAATACAGCTGTATTTACGAAAAAGCAGAGTTACGAAACATGTTCTGGAACCAATTAAATTTGTAAGTAGAGGTAACACTATCTCATTGCATAAACATTATGAAAGGATACAGTACGTGTCCTTCCTTCTGATAATACACTGGCTGGCATGACCACCTAAGAACATCACAAAAGAAATCTGGAAAGGTTTGGGGGGGAATAAAAGCAAGTGTGTCGACAGGGGTTTCACACTGGCATGGCCGCTTGGCACCTCATTATTGCAGGACGAAAAACCCCTGTAGCGATATTTTTCGAGCACCAAGAAGATTTACAAACATAGCCTTTACCTATTTAAACCAAGAAATTGCCACTACTACTACTAAGCTATGTGAATATTTCCACTCACCTGAACTGTAGCTGGAGCTATTATATCTGTACTATCATCCCGCATTATAGAAATTTCAATTCAAAGAACGTGTCAAGTGGGATAAAGGTGGGTTACCTTTGAATGCTTTAAATCTGCTCCAGGCTTTTAAAAGATTCAACATTTCTGGATTTTCTAATTAATATTTCATATTCACTTGGGTGGTACATGCTATTGATACTGTGGTACATGACACAACATAACATGAAACGCTTCCTCTCCTCTGGTTCTTCCTTTCCTTCCTCCCTTTTGCTCCTTTCATCTTCCACAATCTACCTCTGCACTTGCAGCCCCCCAACTCCCACTTTGCTTTTGAGGATTGTTGTTTAAAGGCCTGCCTGTGCTGGTGCACAGCTCATGCTCACATTTACTCAAATACTTGGCGCAATACTTATTGTCATTATCAGCAACTAGCAGGCAGCATTTCAATCACTTATTCCATGTGTGCAGTTTTTCCGCCACATCACCGGTTTGAAGAGCACTGACTCCTTTATTTCACTTTTGTCTTTTTATGCATGCACACAGACGTCAAGCGCAACACTGCAAACAACCTCGGTGTTGAATGGAGCCAGAAATAGATTTGGGTGTGACTTGGAATCAGCTTAAGTCTTCAAAGAGAACATTTTGATGTTGTGAAGGGAGCGAGAGAGAGAGCGAGAAATGGAGGCAGAAGGATGGGGGAGAACAGCGCAGATCGGGTTGTTATAGCCATCTGTAAAAAGGGGCCAAAACTTGAAAGAATCCAGTTGCCATAGAAACAGCATGGTGCCTTTTTTATTGCCCCACCCCTCTCTCAAACACACAGACTTTAAAAAAAGAAAGAAAAAAATTGGGAAATTGGATGTCAGCAAGTGATGGCAAATAAAGACCCTTCCGTACTACTGTTATAGAGACACTATTTGTTGTGACTTATTTTAAATTGCCAGGATCATGTGAGCACTTAAGTCAACTTTGGTGTGAATGGATACTCCTTGATTTTATACTATCTATTGCTGCTTGTAAGGGAAGCTGCCTCGTGGTGTAGAGGTTCACCCGCCTGACTTCGGTGCGGGCAGGCGGGGGCTTGATTCCCATTGCTGGCGGTATGATTGTGTCGGTATGGTCGTTTGTCTCTCTGTGTGCCCTACGGCTGACTAGCGACCAGTCTAGGGTATAGTCTGCCTTTCGCCCGGAGTCAGCTGGGTTAGGCTAAAGACTAAATGGTCAAGTCCAGCCTAAACTTACTCTCTTTAATCATCTCATCTCATTTTCTGAACCACTTTATCCTCACTAGGGTTGCGGGGGGTGCTGGAGCATATCCCAGCTGACTTCGGGCCAGAGGTGGGGGACACCCTGAATTGGCCAGCCAATCGCAGGGCACAAGGAGACAAACAACCATCCACACTCACACCCATAACTAGGGTCAATTTAGAGTGTCCAATCAGCCTACTATACATGTTTTTGGAATGAGGTAGGAAACTGGAGTACCTGGAGAAAGCCCACGCAGGCCTGGGGAGAACATGCAAACTCCACACAGGTGGACCGACCTGAATTTGAACCCAGGACCCTAGAGGTGTGAGGCCGACGCGCTAACCACTCAACCCGCTGGGCTGCACTGGGTACCATTTTATAAGCAAGTGAAATTAATCCCCCATATTTACGGAACAAACAAGAGACATGAATGAGAAAGTGGACAGAGGCGCAGAGAACATTTTTTTCATTCTTGATACCACACATGAACCCAAGTTGGCTAATGGACCAAAAGATCCTCAAAATTACGAAAAAAAGAGTAGCCCTCCCCAAAGAACCATATTTATTTTTATCGTCATGTGTTGCATTTTGACCTTTTGGGTGCACCAGACTATATGCTGCAGCCACTAAATTTTACTGAGAAGTCTCCATGTCAAAATTACTGGGGTTTCGGCATAGGGCGGGCCGGTTGGCAGATTTGATGTCTTTCATGATTAGCTTTGAACCAACGTGTCTTAAAATAATTCATTCATTCAGGGGTAGGGCTCTCGAGCCACATGCGGCTCCTCGCCCAAATGTATTATCATATTTTATATATACTGTGGGCGGCCCGGCGAATGAGTGGTTAGCGCGTCGGCCTCACAGTGGGGGACCTGGGTTCAAATCCAGGTCGGTCCACTTGTAGAGTTTGCATGTGTGGGTTTTCTCTGGGTACTCTGGTTTCCTTCCACATTCCAAAGACTTGCATGGTAGGCTGGTTTAACACTCTAAATGGAGCTCTGGGAATGACTGTGAGCGTAAATGTGCATTGCGATGGGTTGGGCACCAATGCATGGTGTACCCTGCCTGTCCATAAGTAGCTGGGATAGGCTCCAGCACCCCCACGACTGTTGTGAGGATAAGCGGTTCAGAAAATGAATTATATGAATGTATTTACTTATATAGAATACGCAATGGGCTATATGCAGTAGGTGTCCAATTTGTATTATGGGATATTTACAGCAAAAGTCATGTAGCTCATTAACCTGTAAAAATTAATACACAAGCCTCTCTCACTATGAAACACGGTTCAAAACTGGGAGCAGCCAGCGCATCTATATTTTGTTTATATGTGGCAGTGCACTTCTAAATATCAGCAAACTACTTGTACAACAACAAAGACACGTTCCAATGGTTTAGATTAAATTGTACTGTGTACAGCACATAGTTGGATAAAAAATACTGTGATAGACTGAAGCCATGAAGTGGGGAGGGATAACAGTATCTGACTTGTGCTTTTTATCACATGTATTTGTCTGTCTATTCATTTACAATACAACAAAAGATTATAAATAATGTATAAAATATTTGTCATGCAGCAAATGCAATTCTACGTAGAGCAGGAAAACAGAGTCGCACATAAAAATTCAGGAAAATATAGAAGTTTCACTGGATCAATTTAAGTATATTTTCAGCTGTTGTGTAATGCTGCCTATCCATGCAGAATACGAGCCTCTGTCTGGATTAGATCTGTTTCTTGTAAAGCCTTGTGACACGGGGGTCCATGACACATTATAAGGAAGCAGGGTCCAGCTAGTTTTTCCCCAGGAGCTTTTCTTGTCAGCAGAGGGAAGGCTACTCAGATACTTTAAAGATCTAAAGTCCTGAGGATGGCAGTGGGGAAGAAAAGTGGAAGCAGATAGGCTGTTTACATCTAACGCTAACATAGCCCATCAAGCCACAGAGGTCATCATGTAAAATGATCCAGTTTTTCAATCTAGATAAGACCTTACCATTATGTGTCAAATACATTGCCAAGACAATATATTCATCATTGCCCAAATTATGATTTAATGTAATTATTTTAAATTTGTCTCATTGCAAGTTATTATGACAGAGCCATTTCACATAAAAAGCATGCAGGAGAAGTTGAGAACCAAGCAAGGGTGTTTTTTTTTAAATTATCATTCAGTGATTTTAGTCAATTTTATCGCAATGGGCCTTTTGACATATAGAAGACAAGAAACATAACTTCTACAGCCGGTAAATCAAAGAGGAGTAGTAGAAGTGTCTATGCCTGGAACATTCCACCCCAGGAGATTTGAGACTGATCTAAGACCTGGCTGTTAAAAGCAAAGAGTTGCTGTAAGGTCACACAAGCAATGTATCCTGCAACCACTGTAAAGCGGCACAGGGCTACCTTGCTGTTCAATGACTAATTACTGTTTAGGTGGTATAATTTTAATCACGTGCCTTCATATATATGTACAATCAGATGGGGGTAAAACCAGCTATTGTTAGGTAGAATATATGCAGAGAGTGAAATAGTCCCATTAGCTCTTACGTTATACATATTTTTTTAAATGTACATTTGCTATATTGTTTGTGTATACCTTATATTCTTCAGTCAGTGCAACCTATCAAGCTACATGTTGATACCCTAAAGTCCCGTTTTTGTTTCACAGAACCTCACACTGCAAGTCACTATGTGCTATCTTAGGGAATTGAATCAATCTTATTAGGACTTTACTGCTTGTTTTACAATACATTTGACCTCTAATCGGTCTTAAATAGGTGCGTTTCCACTCCAAATCCCTTGCTATGGCGGTCCTAACTATGCTTTATTGCATGAACTGAAGATTTCTGCTCAATGAGGTGAAACATATATCAAGGCCACCAGAAAAGTCCAGTTGTGATCGAGTCAATGCCTCGAGAATGAAATGATCTGAACAAATGAGAATGTTCATATGCTAGTATACTCTATGCCCTAATTGCTGAATCCTAGGCTCATATGACCAACATTTCTTTCTCTCCCAGCCTTTATCTTAACAAACCAGGTGGTGTTGTGTTTCTATGCTGTAATTAAAATAATGCAAATGTCTTAATCCTGTAACAGCAATCCCTATGTATTTTTTTAATGAGAATTCAGAGATACGTAATGCAATTAGATGGCTTGCTCAGATGGGGCAGACAGCTTTTTCCTTCTCAAGAGAATTGAACCAATGAATATTGGTATTCAATCGTGATATAATTTTGACTGCACTGTGATACTAACGTTGAAATACTATGAAAATAATCTTTTTTAGTGTTCTTTGGATTTTTCAAATTTTTTTAGTATGCAAATTATTTGGTGTATTTCTAAACAGATACAAAATTATATAAAATTCCATATTGCTTAATGATAAAATTAATATTAATCATAATAGTTTTAATAGCATTTAATGACCAAAAATAGTCACCTCTCCTACAAAGAATAATATCTTAAATGTGTGTCCTGCGGCTGGTACACATGGTTAGAAAAAATTTCTAATCAAAAAAACAAATACTCAATGGCTGGTCAACTTCACTTTCTTGATGAGGCTTTTATCCAGTGTTCATCTTGGACCAATTTTCTACTTAACCATTAAACATTGTTCCATACAAAGCACATGTGAACCATTGCTCCAATTAGACTTTACAGTCCCACTTTCACCTCAAGGTGTATTTTACTTAATACGATAGAGTGCAAAACATAGTTTTAATCCCATTTTACTGTTGCTCAGGAAGACAGAATCAGTTACTGGAAGTGATGTTAAGGAAGGTAATCTTCTACGCACGCCGCACATTTTCAGTTTGGTTTCATTAGTGTGACGGCCAGCGTTTAGCTTTTTCCCCCCAATAAATTCAATTGTTTCTATTGGAAAATTGTTAAAAGTGTGGAGTAATTTGCTCCAATACCAACACTGCAGTTTGAATTTGTATGGTAAAATCCTCAAAATCATGTTCTTAAGGACTTGATTCCCCCTCTGACCGACTTTCAATTTCATATTTCAAATCATTGCACGATAAAGAGAATAACTACTCTTCCACTGACTCGTTTTTAAATTGAGTATTGCATACACTCATCTCCCTTTACAGTGAGGTCTCCAAACCGGTCCTCGAGGGCCGCTGTGGATGCAGGTTTTTTGTTCCAACCGATCCAAAACAAACAGTTTAACCAATGAGGTCTCTGCTGACAAAGAAGCACCTGACTGCAATCCAGTAATTGCACTTCTAGGATACCACATTGGTGGAAAGGTTTCCTCTTACAGGTTGCAACGAAAACCCGCACCCACTGCGGTCCTTTCTGGAATAGTTTGTGGACAACTGCATAGTAGTACACCAGTGGTGGCCAAGTCCAGTCCTCGAGAGCCCCTCTCCCGTCTGTTTTCCATATCCCCCTGCCAACACACCTGAATCTAATAATCTGGATTGGTATCAAGCTGCTGGACAGCTTGTTGATGAGTTGATCATTTGATTCAGGTGTGGTAGAGGAGGGAGATATGGAAAACAGACTGGATAGGTGCTCTCGAGGACCGGACTTGGCCATTACATAAACTATTTTATTGTACAATTTCAATAGTAATGGATCTGTAGGAGTCTTGATAATTTATTTTTGAATTGTCTTTGAAATAATTAATGAGTAAGGCGTCATGATGGACTTTACATGTCCTCTCTGGGCTTGCGTGGCTTTTCTCCAGGTACTCTGGTAACCTCCCTCATCCCCAAAAACATAGCTCGTTGAAAACTCTAAATTGCTCCTACGTATGAGTGTGAGCATGAATGTTTGTCTGTCTCCCTGCGTCCCGCGATTGGCTGGCCACCAGCTACCCCTGCCTGATGCCCGCAATTAGCTGGGATAGGCTCCAGCACCCCCTGCGACCTTTGTGAGGATAAGCGGTTCAGAAAATGAATGAATTTCAATTTAGTGGGACTATAACTGTATAACTGTCAACTTTTGAATACCTACTATCTACTGTCCCCGAAAAGGTTAAACATTAAAGCGACTGGTTGAGTGTTATTAAGAGTATATCTAACAAAACAACGAAGAACATTTACGAAAGATAAGTTATATACATATGCATATGTGCGAACAAAAAAATCCCAGCTGAACGTGAAGGTGTCATAGCACCACTATTCATTGATCTCTGATCCGGACGACTGTAGGACTCGGCATTTCCACGCCCACTACTTTCACCCCCATTGTGGGGAATCTCGAGCTCACACACACGCAGCGGCAACGCTTTGTAAAGAAAAACTTCTCTCCAACTCATGGATTTATTTGACTCTTTTCGGGGATTTCGAGGAACAGCAATGGTTCGCGGAGTGGGGCATTTAGGAGCGTCGACTGGGAGGAAAAGGCCACACGTACTCGGCACAAAGTTGTAAAAAAGTCGTCCCCCTTTTCCCTACACGCTCACACTCGGCGCTTGTCCGCTTTGAAGAGCCCCAGCCATCATGGCGAGGCGGACCAGGCACAGCATTTGGGTTTTGAAGCCGAATCTGCGCGCTCCATTCCGGAATACGCTGCTCGGTCTTCGCGGTAGCTTGTCTGCTTGTTTGTGGAGCTTTGCTTTCATATACTCGGCTTTCTCTTCTGGTTATTGTGGAGCCGACACAGAGTTTTCCATTTTGGAAGAAGCACGAGTCCTGTCCGAGCAGATGAAGAAGCTGTCCACACAGGAACTTGGAGTATTTACTATGCAGGTAAAAAAAAAAAGAAAAAAAAAAGATTTTGTATTGTTGTTGAGTTTGAATTTAAAAAAACAAACAAATAACCTGTGGGGACTTCTTGTGCCACTTTCGTGTTGGCAGAGAAGAATCCAAAACCGGCATAAAATGGATTCGAACAAAAAGCGTTCTTTTTAACTAAATGTGATGACAGAAACGTAAGATGGCCCAACAAATATAAATACTGAAGTTCCTGCGACATGTTTTTGTGGACTATCAGCGCACTGGAACGACCCCACAAGCCCTGCAAATTACCCACAAAATCCTACTGTATATCACATAGTAACATAATATATACAGTACTTGCGTACATACTACACTCATTTCAGAAAATCCAAATTCTCAACACGTGTGTTTATATAACAGGCATCCTAATATACAGTAATCAATATTTGTTGGCCCTTATTAATATATTATTATTTCCCTAAATGGAAGAAATGATCCTTCTGTCATATCTTGGCTGGCCTGCGCGAGCGCATTCCAACTCAATTTATTAGATAAACGAGGAAAAAAACAACAATCAACTGAAATACATCATCCAACAGACTTAACGATAAAACATTATATAATAACATTCTATTTTACACTTGCATACTCAACATCCATGAGGTAAAATGAATACTGTTAACACAATTATGTTTAAATGTATTCTCTTCATTGCAGTGTAAGTAACCGCAATACCATGCACAATTTCAATTTATTTTCGTAACTTTAAATCTATTATTTGAGTAATTTAGATTTATGCTTCTTAACCCATTTATGTTAATCTCAATTCATGAATGAATTGAATTGAATTGGAGGCATTCAATTCAATTCCTACCTGAAATCTACGTTGCTGATCTCATTTATGTTAATTTGACCTGCAGTGCTGTTTTCGTTTTCGAAAATGACCGAAACAAAAAAGTGACAAATTGAAATGGCAACTGCTATAATCTGTTCTCTTCTCTGTACAGGGAGGTTGTATTGCCAGGTGTGTTACGGCTATACCATGGGATTCATAGGTTTATCTTTGAGTAGTCGCAAGCAGGGGATCATGTTGATTGATAAATAGGATTTTCAACATCAAGTGTTCCAGATTTCACACGTAATCTCAGGTTTCAAGATTTGCTTTTGTGTATGTATATAAATATTTGCGTTTACAGAGTTATGCATTTTTTTTAATGTACAAAATGCTATTTCATGTGATATGATTATTTGATGATTCATTGCTCTAAAGGTGAGAGTGCTTTGAGGATGGATTGACTGATTAAAATGGAAAACTGAACAGGAATAAATGCAGTGTTTCTCATCTTTGGCTGTTTGAAGAGGTCATATTGAGCTTCTGCGGAGGAGCAGAGATGCTTTCATGTTGTTTTTCTGCCCTGCGGGACACAAAGCGTGCTTTTTTTCTCTAATGAGACACCCTGCATTTGCAATGACTTTACTGCGGTATAAATTGCAAATGAATTGATTAGCTATGGTCTCAAAACCAGTGGTGAAAAGTACAAACGTCACCTTGCCTAAATGTGCAAGTGGAGTTCCAATGGGTCACCAAATGGCAGGAGATGCAGCGCCGGGGTGTTGGGGGGTGTGAGGCAGGAAGGCCGAGGGGTGGGGGTGGAGCACATCAAGGGCAGGAAAGCACACAGTGGCGAGGCAGTGGGGGAGCCCCTGTCCCAAATGGTGTTTCATCTCCTCTGCTGCCACACTGAGATGCCTTCATCTTGCCCCTGGGAATCAGCTTTGAGGACTCCTTGTGATTCTCGTAGAGCTTCCACAATCACAGATCTTCACACTCACCTGAGCTCTGCTTGGACCTCACTGACTCATCTTTCTCTGAGTACCCTGCCTTTAATGGAGTCTGAACATCTTTAAAATGAGTTTTTATATACATGAGGTATCAGAAAAAGTCCAACGTAAGTATAAGTTCTTGTGCAGTCATTGAGCCTCACACTAAATGCTCATCTCTGTGTTTTGTGTTGTGTTCACACTTTTAGCTAACTGAACAGAACAGCAGCATATTCCATTGATAAGTTGTGAAACACTGTTTAAGTTCACATAATATTTGTTTGGAATGAGCATTTAGGGTCGATTTCCTTTGCTGTATTTGACATAACTAGCTAGCTAGTTGTTATTTTCCTGCAGATGGGATCTAAGAAAGAGTAATTGACTCCGATTGGCCTTTCTTCAGTTGTTAATGATATTTTTGTCGTAGTTTTGATTTGTATTTTCTACCCCTTCTTTTGGCTCTGGCACCCACAGTGCATTGTATTGTCTCGTTGACTGGGTCTGATCTGAGAGCTTTGTTACGTAGGCTGTAGCATATCGCTTTCGAATGTAATGCAACCCTTCACTACCCCACCCATCATTATTTTTGCAAATATGAAACTGTGGGATTTTGAGCGTGCGAAAATGAGTTACCTTATACATACCTATATGCTCGGCATTCAGTTTCTTAATTATTAATTGATTTTAGTGCATATGGCATGATCAATCAACTTTTCCTGGAATAACTCATCTAAAATCTTGTAAAAGTTACTCTTCCAAAACTATACTTTTATAATTATAATACACTGTGAGAGTGTGAAAAACAATTTTGGCCTACATCTAATCATGCCCATTGAAATCCTATCATGATCAACAAACCATGAGCCAGTTGTAGTATATGATACCGAACACACAATCGTTCTTGAAGTTAAGATCTTATTGATCAATTGTATGCAATTATTGATATTTTGATGATATACTGCATTAGTTACGTCTTCTTCAGTAAGGCATTGAAATGGTATCTTAGGTTAAGTGAAGGTGTCCTTTGGCTGAGCTACAAATAATAACCTGCTTGTAATGGAGACATTGAGCTCTGACTCATTCAAGACTCTTTCAGTGCAGTTTGCACAAGTGTGTTGGCCAAATGCTATTTTAGTAGACCATCTCAAGAGCATTAGGCAAACATGACACTTCCAGTTTCGTGCACTTATTGTGAAGCCAATTTGCTTCTGGTGCACTACTTAGTCAAATGCATAGAATAGCCACATATGGTAACAAGTTAGTGGACAACAATGCAATATACTCAAACAAACTATTTGAACAAACAGATCACAGATAATCCTAATAATACAATTAATAATTTTCCGTACCGCTCATCATCACAAGGGTAGGGGACACCCTGCATTGGTGGCCAGCCAATCGCAGGGCACAAAGAGATCAACAGCCATTCACACTCACAGTCATTCCTAGGGGCAATTTAGAGTCTTCAACCAGACTACTATGCATGTTTTTGGGATGCGGGAGGAAAATGGAGACCCAGTTGTAAATCCACACAAGACCAAATAGGAAATGCAAACTCCACAAAGGAGCAGTCCTGACCTGGGATCAAACCCAGAATCCCAGAACTGAGAGGCCCACGAGCTAACCATTCGTCCACCAGGCCATCATCGTAATAAAATGTATTCATAAATGTCAATGTTCATTGTAACACTATGTATTTACGCACACCACTGAACAAACACAATTACGCACACTCGCGTCAGACTTTGGCTCATTTTATGCATTCTGGTGCTGTACATGCACAATCCTGTAATCCAAACATTGCACTTATGTAAAGGACTGACTGCTGAAAACACAGAAATACCATATACTAACATCATGACCAAATATTTTTCGGGCTTTATTACTGCTTGTGACTACATGCCTGTTACTTGGAATCCTGTATATCAGGGGTGGCCAAGTCCGGTCCTTGAGAGCCCCTATCCAATCTGTTTTCCATATCACCCCCTCTACCATACCTGAATCAAATGATCAACTCATCAGCAACCTGTCCAGAAGCTTCATACCGATCCCGATTATTTGATTCAGGTGTGTTGGTGGAGAGAGACATGGAAAACAGACTGGATAGGGGCTCTCGAGGACCGGACTTGGCCACCCCTGCTGTACATAAATATTTGCCATGTTTATTCAACATATTTGTAAAAAACACTACTATTTTTCCAAAATGTTTGAAGTACATCAACAATAGGAAATCATGTAGAAGACTACATTTCCATTTTAAAACAGACAATCTGATCCTCTTGTTTTGCAAAACACTTTCAGAATGTTTTAGTCTATGTTAAACGTATTTTGCAAAAACGTATCTTGCAAAACCATATCAGGTTTCCCACAAACACACTTGAATGCTTTTAACCAGACAAAATGTTTCTACTACCAACTGATCCATTACAAAGGAAACATTCATTTTAAAAGCCCTAATCCTTTGAGTGCCTGTAGCTGTTATTAAGGCTCACTCATCTGGTCTTGTCAACTTCCAAGATTGATGATTGATAGTAATTGAAGGGTAGAGGAGGGTTTTGAAAAGGAAAAGAAGATTGAGAATTATTTCGCACCAATATAAACTTTTTTTATTTGCTTTTTTGAGCTGCTTATCCTCATGTTGTGGGGGAGCCGGACCCAAACCCATCCAACAGGGCACTAGCTGGGGTACACCATGAATTACTTGCCAGCCAATCGCAGGGCACATTTTCAGAAGTTGCTTTTCCTTGATGTTGCACGTCGCATCGGTGCTCCCAAGGGTACTGCGCAGTCTTGATGCAAGACTGTGGAATTCATGCACTTTCAGACAATTTGGAGCAAATTGGGAAGGTGAGCTCTCCAAGCAACCAGCACTAATTCATTGATTGGTGCAAATCTGACAAATGAATGCGCCAAATGATAGACCTAACCAGTTGTATTCCATGTACGTGGGAACACAGCCTTCTTTTGAAATTGCAGTGACAAACTTGCTTTCATATTGGCTATGAGTGTGAGCATGAATAGTTGTCCGTGTCCTTGCGCCCTGTAAATGGCTACCGATACCAACAGTATTTTTGATTTGGCTACCATTGGGCTGCAGGTCTGTTGGAAGAAAGAGAGTCAGAAACATGTTTTCACAAATGTCTGTCCCTCTCCAAGCTTCTGGAATACAGGACTATTTTTCAGTCAAAGCGCTTTAATTCTTTTGCAGACATGTGCACTCATTCTTGGCATCTACTGAGCTGTGGTCAGACTTAAGCGGGAAACTAATGTTCTTTCCCTTGGTACACCAGCTGTTGTGGTTCAAAACCTAATGTACAATTGTGGACAGATAATCTATCTGAATACTCTCTGACGGGTTTCCCACATTTATCAGTTGAAGATGGCCTTGTCCGGCCTCCTTTGATCTGGAGTTAGTGATTTGCTTGCTTTCCATCTTGGTACATTTAAATGGTGACCTGCCCGTCAAATGTCAAACTGCTGATAAAAATCAACTATGAACATTCCCATGGCATTTATCTTTGAGCAAGATTATTGTAGTTGGTCAAAATAACATTATCTTTCTCAAAGATTTGCTCCTTATCTGTTTTACCGTAAAAGTCAGGATTCAGCTTGCATGTATGCACACTTTCCTCACATATCCATGTACACATTTGGAGATTTAACCACACAGACCACTTTAATCAACTTGCTTTAAACCTGTTCATAACTTAACAGAATTCCAAGGACCAATATCAAATACACACTCCATGCAAAATTAAAACAATGTCAAGTGCCCAGGTGATAGACTGGGAGGGATTTTCAATAGTGATCTAGTCTATATATTTTGCCTGCTTCCTGCCAATGTCATTTAGCTCCACTGCGATTGAATTGCCAATGTGACTAAAAAGACCCCCAAACTTCTCCTTAGCACACGGGTGCCCAAACCGGTCCTCAATGGCCACAGAAGGTCCAGGTTTTCATTTCAACCAAAGAAGAGGATACAATTTCACCAATCTGGTGTCTTATAAGTGTAATCAGTTGATTACTTTCAGATGCTGCTGCTTTCAAAAGAAAACTGATTGGTTAACCTGTCTGTGCTGGATCAGTTGGAACAAAACCTGCACTCACTGCAGATCTTTGTTGAATTATTTGGACACCTCTGCCTTAGCAAGTTGGCCCTTCACCACCGTCATTTGGCACAGTTTGTAATGAACTATCCGTGACAGTGATAGATGGGGAAAAAAGTGTGTAGGGATAGAATAGGGGAGGAGGGGTAAATATACAACAAGCAAAATACCCCATTGGGAGGGCAAGGAGTGAAGAGGGACTGGTTCACTCCCTCAGGCATCAAGCTCTTTAAGTCCTTTCACCCCACAACACACACACTGCAGCAGAAGAGGCTTTGCATTTTCGATGAGGCCAGTTGTTAGAACTCCTATTGTGGTGAAGCACATAAGACTTTTTTCTTCCAACCCATTGCTTCACTTTTTTTGTATGTACGAAACCAGGACTGTGGTCAATGCTGAACCAGAATATAAGATATTTTAAGGTATTTTAGTATTTTTGTGAGGTAGAGTTTTGTTAGACCTCTCCCTTAAACATGGTTCTTGTGGGGTCAGAGAACTGACAGTTTGTTTGACGAATGCCCTGTCAGTGAGTATATCCTGTATTGGATAAAAAAAAAGGCAAAATCTTAAAATGGGTGATAGAGGGTCCACCTTTACTCATGAATGATTGTTTACAGTTCAGGGAAACAATAGCTAGTACAGAAGATTTGATACTTTTGAAGAACGTCAAGGCCTGCTTGACCTTTGTAACTGTTTGATCTGATCTCATGGATGCTGAGAATATTTCCTTTGGAATGTGCGTCTTTCATGCTGAGTACACCATGGATCTCACTTTTGCCATTGTTCTCAACCAATAGTCATTAAGCTAAGTGGGACTATTTAAAAAAAAAATCTGAATTGTCTTTATTTTGAAAGTAAAGTTAACCAGTGTGTGTGCCCTACGACTGACTAGTGACTAGTCTAGGGTGTTGTGTGAAGGCACAGGCATTACATGGTGATCATTACTGTATCATTCATCTTCAGACCACAGGTCTTATTTAGTTTTGTTCTTGACTAGACTGTCAATTCTGTCAAGCATCCAAGTTAATGATTCTGATAATAGATGCACATGATGAAACAACAATTGACATAATTTGTTTGATATTTTGCCTTGCACCGCTTTAAACGTTGAAAACCAAAGCTAACAATAACTAGAACGTTCATTCTTTATATCATAACTATAACACAGAATCCAGCTTTGCCTTTCTGAGATGAACACTTGAAAGAGTTCATTGTATTGTTCTATGGCTGTGACCATATTAAATGGGCAGAAAAAAGATTTGCAATGTCTGCATGTTATGCTTTGAAAAAGCTGCAGACCCCATCAGTGTGGCTGCCGAATAATTGTATTTGATGGAAAAAATCTAGAGGTAATGCTCTTCAAATCTTTGAATTTTGTATTGATCTTGGGGTAGATTTTTAAGGTGTTGATCCTGGTCTTGTCCTGGATTTTACTTTCAAAAGTATTGATGCCATCTTGGCCCCTGTGAGTTCTGCTCCAAAGTAGACACAAAATGCAGCTAATTTCTCACTGTATGGCTCCCTCATTCACATTGTTTTTTATGGGCAAACAACCTCATTGTTACACTTGAAAAAAAATTCAATTGCTATTATCTATGAATATTCAAACTTTTCTTCTTATTAACAACAGATCTTTCCCAAATGACCATCTAACATAACACTTTCTGTTTTTTTTTATTTATATATCCTTTTTTAGCATTCCATTCTCTTTGAAACTAGCATTTTTTTCATTTTGTTCCCTGAAAGTGTTTTTTTTTCTGGTTCCTGTTTTACTTGTGCTTGTTACCTTCCTTTGAAGATCAATCAGGAAGTCACCTCAGTTAATAAAATCACCTCACTTTTGGCATGTGTCTCTAGGCTGAAATCAGATCCGGTGCTTTTGTGCTCGTTCTGGTTAAGTGGGAACATCCATTGCAGCTTAGCAACTAACAGCATGAGTTTCAGGGCAAGAATTGCTAAATGAAAAGTTAGTCAATGCCAAATGTGTAAATAAATGCAGTGGAAATTGCATTTTTGTAGTTATGTTTTTTTCTTTTTTATCTCAATTTTTCTGTAGTTTTAAGTTTGTCCAGGAAATTCCAACACTTTTCCCCATTCAGTATTTACTTGAACATTAAGACAATTCCTCTTTTCTTTTAATGTCAAACCCATCCCAGTTGTTTATCTGGATAAAACAGAGACTATCATACAAATGATATCAATGTCAAATGCCATACTGCTGGCCTTTTAAAAAAGACCATTGGTCTTGTTGCAAAAGACCATCTTGAAATCAATCATCTTGCAACCCATTTTAATTTCTTAGATTTTCCAGTAAGAAACATATTTTCCTTTGGTTCTCCACCAGCTGCGTCTGTTGGTTTTCCTTGTTTTGCTGTTGCATGTTGTGTTTGGCCACATTCTATGGGTGTGAGATAGAGACCGAATGGGAAAAAAGTAGAGTTTAAAAGAAACCATTTAATTTTGAGTTGTTGTGTTCTTTGACAAAAATCCATTGTTTCAAAACATCCAAAGCTTGCATAATGCTCACCAGTGCCTGGAAAAAAATAATTTTTGTGCCAAAAATGAATTTGTCTCAGCAAGTAAATCAATTTTAATTTTGGCTGCAAAAAAATAATTAATTTAAATTTTAGCCATGAAAGCAATAACGAAAAGTTCAACTTCCACTATTAAATCTTTTGCACATTTATAAAGGAAAATTGGTGTTTAACTCGCTAAATTTAAGTCTTTTTGCAATAAACTGCCTGTTTAGCTCTTTTGTGTCTTTTACAATCTGTAAAAATGGTGAAAAATTGACATCAGATTCTGATGGCCAAAGTCTGCCCACTAACTATTAAATCATTCCGATACCGCGTCCAAGTGGTCAGGGTTGTAGTCCTGAAGTCCTCATCCCAAATCATTCCAGTCTTACCAGCATTTTATTTTTCTTTGACATATTGAGTCAATACGAAATAACGATCGCTCTTAGTGGTGCACAATGCGTGCAGTCAACGTGGTTGGAGAAATCCATGAGGAAATCAAGGAGCCTTAAGTGTCGCGACCAATAATTAGCCACTATGCAATGACGTAGATTACGCATGCTGGCGTGTGCGTCCACTGCACAAACTCACAGCAGTTGACCTTTAATTGGAGAAATGCTCCAATGTGCGTGCAAGCATGCAGGTGCGTGTCTTGCGTATATTTTTCTGCACGCATGAATTAGCAAATTTCTCGCGCACTACTGAGAATGGCTGAGAAAAAATAATGCAAATAATTTTGGTCCGCCCCACAGATGAATGGTTAGCGCGTCACCCTCACAGCCCTGGGGTCCTGGGATCGAATCCAGCTCGGTTCACCTGTGTGGAGTTTGCATGTTCTCCACGGGCCTGCGTGGGTTTTCTCCGGGTACTCCGGTTTCCTCCCACATTCCAAAAAGGTAGGGTTATTGGACACTCTAAATTGCCCTAAGGTATGAGTGGGAGGGTGAATGTTGTCCGTCTCCTCGTGCGCTGCGATTGGCTGATTCAGGGTGTCCCCCGCCTCTGTCCCGAAGTCCGCTGGGATGGGTTCCAGCACCCACCGCAACCCTTGTGAGGATAAAGCAGTTCAGAAAATGAATGAATGAATGAATTTTGGTTCAGCAACCAAAAACGAATCATTTTTCACCTTAAATATACATATATTTATATTGCAAGAGCTTATTTATTGACGACCCCTGATGCTCAATGATACTTTATTTTGTGTGGACAGGAAATGTCTTCTTGTTACTTATGTTTCCTCTTTGTTTTATTCTGATGCCCCCTACTGAATTCAAAGCACAACTGAGAAGGTACACAACACTGTTAACAGAAAAAACTGATTAATTTGTCTTGGATTTCTTGGATTCCTTACTATGCCCTGAGGGAAAGCTATACCCAGGCAAGTTGATGTATTTATTCAATAGGACTGGATAGGTTTACAATTTATCGATAAAGCAACACTGTGTGCAACTTTGTTCTTCCAGAGAGTTACTATATCATAGCTATGTCTGGAGAATTGACATCTTGCCAGTATTCTCTCGTTCTTGTCTAGACGAGGCGGTGGCACCATCTGCCAGCTTGGGGGTTTTCTGGCATTGCGTGACAGCTGTGAAGCAGAGGCAAGTCACTGCACTCCTTCATCAATTTTATAGTTATTTTTTCCACAATTTAATTTTAATTGTTACCATGGGCTGCCTTTAAATTTTAAGATGAATATTTTTATAGTGGTGGGACAAAGACAGATAATTGCCCCCCTTACCTCCTAAAATGGTTTTCTAGGTGTGGCAACTACCACAGCAGGAACACACCAATATTAATATAATACTTTATTTCTTACCAGGAAATTAGAATAAAATAAAGGATTTCCCCCCAAACAAACCCATAACTTTTACTGCATACATTCAAGTTGGCCTAATTCAAACATTCATGCATGTTCTACACCGTGGATCCTCAAAAGGGTTGCGTGGGTTGCTGGAGCCTTACCCAGCTGACTCCGGGTGATAGGCAAACTTTCAGTCACTGCTGACACGTGTAATTTGAGGACAATGTATTTCCTAAAATATATATTGCCAACAGTAAATAAACAGTTTGACATTGATCACTTTTATTAAATGACAGAATTTCCACCTGAAAAACTAAATTGTTGGGCATTTTATTTATTGGGGTAATATTGAAACTGCCGCCCCATGTTGTAGAGGTTCACTCGCCTGACTTTCGTGCGGGCAGGCACGGGCTCAATCCTCACTGGTGGCAGTATAACTGTGAGTCTGGATGGTTGTTTGTCTCTCTGTGTACCCTACGGCTGACTGGCGACCAGTCTAGGGTGTAGTCTGCCTTTCGCCCGGGGTGAGCTTGGTTAGGCTCCAGAAACCTTGCTTGCTAGCAAGCCAAATAGTTCAGCAAGAGTTGTTCCATCAGTGTTACATGGTCAATGTTTGAAAAGTCTTTCGTCATGGTGAGTTCTCTGAGAATCTTAGGTGTGCACGCATGTTCACCTGTGTGCGGTTCTGCTTCTGTGGTTTTAACCTGTCTGTGTACATTCCTTTGTAGGTGTGTGGGATGTGGTTGAGTGAATTGGCACCCTTTCTTTTAGATTATGGTGGAAGCAATGTATTCTAGAAAAAAATTATATACCTATAGGACACACCGCTTGAAAGGGTGCCGTACAGTCTAAAAGCACACAAGCAGTAGGTGTTTTTCTACTCTGCCACATGAGGTAATGTGATCAGAATTTTATTAGAAAAGACATGTTGTTTGGTGAAAATATCTCCTTTTTAAAATGTTTACATCATTGCCAAACTAATGTGTAACATCATTGCCAAACTAATGTGTAACATCATTGCCAAACTAATGTGTAACATCATTCATTTTCCCCCAATCTATATTTATAAAAGGAATCAGTCACCAGGAGTTTCTTTAGAAGAAAATAGTTAGGCAAAGGAGTTACTCGGTTAAAAATGGATTTCTATTTTTAACCTGCTTCTCCCTTGTCCCTAACACTCGCAATGTATTCTCGCTGTTTTATTTGCAAAACTGCATTTAGCATGAAGGAATAGATTCGTGCAGTGTGCATGTATTTTAGGTGTTCGTGTTGGCTTTTTGACTTGCTACAGCAAATTTAGGGTACAGCTTGTTAAGTGTTCTTCCTTAAACTTGGCAAGGGCGTATGTATGTATGTGCATCGTCGGTGCTAGCGTACATGCATACTTGTACTTATAGTTTAAGTGACAGCAAATAAAATATAATCATTTGTATCATTTTCTTTTTCAAAGCTGTTTTCTTTTGGTAAGCATTTGTATAAAAAGGGAATATGTCAGTCCCCAATTGATACTGCGATGTATTTGTTTGTACTCTGGCCTCATATTTTTCCCTGTAATCTGAAATTACTAGGCGCTTTTGGATTCGAGATTTACCGTGGACCTATGCCACTGTTTCAGTGCCCTTATGGCTGGTGAGGAGGACCTAGAATATTAAACGAGGATGATGCAGCTCTGCATTTGTGTTAATTTGGTTAGTGAAAGGATTTTTGATCAATGAAATCTTTTTGTGAAATATCTTTGTGCCATTTAAATATCCCATTTATTGGAAGGCTCCTCGTCGAAAAATATAGTTTTCACTTTCAAATGTTTTTGGTCTGGTGGCCGGTCGCCCTGTTTTCCCCAACATAAACCTTGCTAATGAAAGTCAGCAATGAGTTACATTTTTATTGCACATTTCATTCACTCATTTTCTGAACCGCTTATCCCCACAAGGGTTGCAGGGGGTACTGGAGCCTATCCCAGCTAACAATGGGTACTAGGCAGGTGACACCCTGAATTGATGGCGAGCCAATCGCAGGGCACAGAGACGGACGACCGCACTCATGTAGAATTATAACATCTATACCTATTCTGTCATTCTATTGGCTCATGTGAAAATGATCATTCATCAACTTTAATTTACTGCCAATGTGCTCACAGCCTTGAATCTTACCCTGGAATTAATGTGTAGAGTTGCCACGCCCTTGGAATTTTATTTATTTACCTAGAAAGAAAATTTTGGATGCCACGGCTTGCAGTACTTTCTCTTGAAGGATTTATAAATGTCCAATTGTCATGTGGGAGAGTACATCATTGAATTCAATAGATGGGACATCGCTGAGTCACAACCCATGGTCCTTTTCTTTGTAAAGATAAACAAATAAGCGCAAAACCCACCTTTAATACCATTTTGCCGTTTCGAAAAATACCACAGTACTACTAACAACTGACATCACGAAGGTACGCAATACGTCTTCGCCCACTCCATCCTCTTCCGTTTAGTTTCATTACTTTGGTGACCAACATTTTAGTTGTATTTTTTTCCAAGAAATGCAATAGTTTTATTGGAAAAATGGTTCATTCATGTTATGTTGGAAATTGGAACAACACAACCACTGCCAATAAAAGCCTCTGTTCTGCCCGACCAAGGGATGAACTTAATTAGTGGACACATACAAAGAAGTAGCAGCCAGTGAGTAGTCTATTCTGTTGTCTTAATCTAAATATTTTCTTCAAGACTGATTTGACCATGTGACGAATGACATGTGGCCAATGAGTTGGGTTGTTTTTTTGAAACACACCGGTGAAAGATGGTTAGCATGCAGGGTAGCTGCATTAGTGAATGGCATGGGAACAAAAAAAACAAAAAGGCTGTAACCGGCGTTGTTCCTCGTTCAGCATCGTTACGAGTGCATTACATTTTCAATTACCAGGTTTGTTTGTAAAGTTCATGGTCGCAAATGTAATATATTTACCATTCAGTAGATCCTATGTGAATGGAGCCCAACATGCATCCGTGCCAACTGTGTTTCTCCTTTTCCGAGTCACAAGGGCCATGCTATGGTGCTCCAGCCTCCGGTTTGAATTTGTACGGTTTTCAAGATCCACTTACCCACTTTCTATTTTGTATTCCATGATAAAAGCAGTAAGAACTTGTTTACATACTTCTGCGTGGAGGCATATTCGCTCCCCAAAATTTTGACATATTTTTTTTAAAATGCTGATGGCAGCGTTCTATAAAGTTTTTGTACAATTTTAATATTTATGTATCTATGTAAGTCTTGATCTTTTATTTCTTAATAATCTTTGACAAAATTCTATCATTTATTCTATCATCATTGTGTAAGAATCTGCGATATGGAGCCTTTATTAAACATCATGACGAATTTGCTCATTTCGTGACACTGTTACTACTGTCTTCGGTGGAATAATCTCATTTTTTCCAAACCCCTATCTTCAAAATGTGAAGTTTTGGTTCATCATTCTTCTCAGTTGACCTACCCCCACTATTCTATACTTTTTTCAGCCCTTTTCCATCCGCCTAACTACCTCCACCCCAACATGTGGAAAGCATTATATCCTGTCTGGTGGAGAGGGCGAGCAAACAACCCCAGACAAGACGGGAGCCTCTCAGGCTGGTGCTGCATGGTGGTGACACTTGCCTGGCCTTACAGTGTTTAGACAAAAGGGGTACTTGTTATTTCAGAACTATAGCACCTGATTGCTGACATGCTTCAACCAACCCCCCTACCTTTTTATCGGACCTGACACTATCCTCTGTATAAAAAAAGGCGAACATTTTAGTGGCAAACAGATCCACTCTGAATGAATTGTTTGTTGTACTGTATGCTCTGAGATATGAGGATAACCCTAACTGTTATCTTTATTCAGTTCCAAGCCTTCATTATGACACAAGATGCTTTAATGCAGTGCTTCTCAAAGAGCGGGGCGCGCCCCCTAGGTTGCTGCAAAGCGATGCTCTTGGGGGGGGGGCGGAGGGGTGCTCGGGGTATTTGAAGATTTTCCAGGGAGCATCTGATTTAGAAAAACATACTTTTTTACTAGTGTAATAAAGTGTAATTGTACATTCATTTGGTGGCTGGCAGTAGCGCACTCACTGTCAGTGTTGTTAATTAACAACATAAAATAAAATTAAAGTTATCGTGCGACAAGTGAGAGTACGAAATTGGAACACTCAGCTTACCGTTTGGTCGGACAGAAAAAATTGAGGCGTATGTTAGCAGTGTTTGCGCTCGAGTAATTTACAAAACATCTATTGACCATTGTTCTGATAAAACAATTGGGTTTGTTGGGGGGGAAAAATGACAAAAACGCTAGCCGCCACAGCGTTGAAACTACCACTATATTGACCACTATAAGGCGCACCGCATTTAAAGGCGCAGTGTCAGTAACAAGTGTTATTTCTGTATTTGACACAGGACGCTCCGCTTTGGCATGGCAAAACATACACCATCTTAAACATACGGGAAAAAAAACACATTTTTAAAAAGGCAACGGAAGCAAAACTGAGTTCGGTTGTACTTTATTTAGCAATTTTACAATGTACTCATGTCATCATCACCCACAAATCCATCAAAGTCCTCATTTTCTGTGTCCGAATTGAACAATTGTCCAAATGAGTCATCGAAAACGCCGGGTTCGGGGTTATGATGCCGGCTTTGGCAAAAGCTCGAACAACCGTGCAAGCAGACACGTTTCCCCAGGCGGCCACAATCCATTCGCAAATAGTAGCTAGCGTAACTAGCCCAGCGCTGCCTGCCACCCTTCGTAAAGCTGTGTTGATGCCGATGTCCAGCGGTTTTCAAGCATCTGTTGTTAGTGCCTTTAACAACCTTGCAAGCAGACACGTTCGTCCAGGCGGCCACAATCCATTTGCAAATAGTGGCCTAACTAGCCCAGCGCTTTAGTTAAGCCTCCGGAAATGGCGGCAAGCTCAGAGTTCATTTTCGTAACTTGGTTTTTCACTGCTGCTTCGGGGGGGCCTTAGAAACCAAACCGAAATTGTTTTGCAATAAACACATGCCCACACTATATACGGGTACCTTGTAGGTGCGTGCCTTTAGCGTCTGACCCCACCCACGTCCGCCTTCTCTATACAGTGGTACCTCGAGATACGAGCTTAATCCGTTCCGGAACTGAGCTCGTATGACGAGATTCTCGTAACTCGAGCGGACGTTTTCCATTGAAATGAATGGAAAACAAATTAATTCGTTCCAACCCTCTGAAAAAACACCAAAACCAGGATATTGGATTGGAAAAAATGTTTTATTTCTTCTAATTCCCCATCTATTAACAAAGTAACACATAACTAGTGGTTTAATGGTAATCAAATGTGTTTAATCTAACTAAAATTGGGCAGATTTCGCCGACGGGAGACAGAGACGTGTGGAGGGGGGGTTCTTTTTTTTTCCACGACAACGCACTCGTAAACGGAACAAACACATTTAAATTAACTTGGATTAATATATACAGACACTCAAACATACGTTTAATGTAAATTTACACAAAACGGAATTCTAATTTTGTTTTAATTTTTTTTTACCTTTGTTCTGGCCGGGTTAGTTGTTTGCCATGCCTCCACCCTCACGTTCGCTATCGACGGACTGTTTGCCGTTGTATTGCCTTCAAAATATTCCGAAAATGATGCACACAAATCTCCTCACAATAGGATAACGCACGACCACTTGCCAACGAGAAATAGTCTTTAAAGAACGATCGCGGGAGCTTCTTTCCTTAGAAAGAATAACAGGAAATACAATAGTTGAGCTTACCCACGTATTCATTGTGGCTGATGAAGTTTTATTCTGAGAAAGGTTGCCATTGCCTATGGGTGTTGTGTGCACGAGTATACTTCATTACCCAGAAAGCCCTCTTTTTGCCCGCGCTTTGTGCGTTTCCTGGTCCTATGAGAAACTCGTCTGAATTAATCGTTCCGTGCTCGTAGATATTGTTATACACGAAAGATATGCAAAAAAGACCTGGCTTGGTCGCATCACGAAATTTTGATCGCATGACGGGCGAATTATTCGACCGAAATTTCCGCCGTAAGACGAGAATTTTTTTATGACGAGCGGTCGTATGACGAGGTACCACTGTATATAAGAAGCGTGTCGGCAAAAAGTGTTCTCAGGCTTTAAAGCTTACACACGGTGCTCCGCATTATAAGGCGCCCTGTCTATTTTGGAGAAAATTTAAGACTTTTTAGTGCGCCTTATAGTCGTGAAAATACGGTAATTGGATGAGTGCGTGAAAAAGACTACGTTACGCTACATCACTTACAGTCACTGACTTTGGCTTCCTGGCCAGCAGCGAAACTGTGTTTTACGTTTTTTTGCTTATTTTACAAAAAAAAAGACTACGGGTTGTGCCTTAGTCTAGTCCAATCATTTAAATTCAGTAAAGTACCCCCTGAGGTGATAGTGGAACTTCAGGAAGGGGTGTGTGTGTGAATTGTTGTCTTCATGTACCCCTGGACACAAACTCAGGGTGCTAAATGAGATAGGCTCTGGCACCTCTGTGACACTCGTGAAGATAAGTACACCTCTAGATGAATGAAACAATACAGTGCAATTTTCTAAAAAATGTTGTTAGTAAAATATTAATTGAAAAAGGTTTTCAGATAGCCTGCTGCTGCAGCAACTTTTCTCCCTGGGAAAAAAATCTAAATGCCCCTTTTCCCTGGCCTTTTGGGGTTTGATGGTGTCAGAATCTTGACTTCGTAGCTTTGGTGGAAGTGTGTGTGTGGGTGTGTGTCTGTTTTGGGGGATGGAGGGAGGGGGGTCATGGCACAGGGTCATAGAAACAGGGAGTATTGCTCACACATCAGAGCCAAAGCTTTGATGCTGCATTCCTGGCTTCAGCTATTTGTAGTGCAATGAGTGGAGAGTTGGCTGGGGGAAGGGTGGCAGGGCTGAAGGTAGAAAGGAAAAGCTGTGCAATAAAAGCAAAGAAAAATAGCCCGAGATCCACACCAGCAGTTAATCGAGTCCCATGGGTTTGAAGATTTTGTCTATCTTCGAATTATAACCAGATCTTTGCCTCAAAAATCTGTCATGAAATGCTAGGGTATTAGCAAAGTGATGAAAGACCATGCATCAGCCTTGTACCACAAGTTTCTATATGACTGTTTCAGTCTACAGACTATTACCACAAGTTAAACGTCCATTTACAAAAATGTCCCAAAGTAAGACAGCAGTTAGAGAAGTTTGTGTGTTCACACCTACCAAAAATAAAGCTTTGTATTACTGTGTTTATGCCCAATAGTGAAACTGTTCCATACTCATCCTTCCTCATGAACCAGTCGTGTCTTCTTCCTTGGTGTCATCTTTGTATACCTCAGTAAGATACTGAACCCCGAGTTGCTCCTGATACTGCGTGATCAGTTGGTTAAAAACCTTATGTAATGTAAAACCACTTTTAAGTGTCTTGAAGGTGGAAAGTCGCTATACAAGTGTAAATCCATTTACCATATTTATTGATTGAGGAGCTACACATTCATTAGTTATTTAGCTTCTAGCGTAGAAAAATGACAATGATTTTTTTATATTTAATATTTAGTAGTTATTGTGTTTTATTATAAATTTGCCTGCAACAAAGTATAAGCTTGACCTTGCAATTAAAGAACTCTTTGCTCACTTTTAGTTAATTTACCCTACCCCGTACTTTCCTTTTTTTCCTTGCAGAAAAGAAGTTGTCTTTTAGTCTGTATTTTGCTGAACGATGTAATAGCAGTGCACATTAAGCCATGAATTGGGCTTAAGAATTAATTTTTTTGGACTATTTTTTTAATGTCCGTGGAAAAGTCAGCAATTGATTGTGGGTTAGGACAGGCTGCAGACCCACAATGACCTAGGCAACTTCAGACCTCTCAGGTTTCGGAGGCGAGCATTCCTCCATGGCTGCTCTGTGGCTGTGAAAACCACAACGTCGCTCCAACAACAAACACTGGAAGCGTTGGGGGGGAAAGATGGCTAATCAACAGCAGAGGTTTCTTTCTTATTTCTGGTATACTCATTTTTTTTTGCTTGTTTCAGTTTATTTGACTTTGTAAAATCCATGTCCTTGTTTTTTTTCGGGTGGCGGCTATATGCAAATTTGCAAAAGAAAAATGCATCATTTAGAAAGTCATTGGACATTGAAACCTTGACAGTGAACAGTGGAGTTTTAGGAAATTTGATTAAGATATTGATCTAACCTCACAGCTTTCTTCTCTTTCTGCAGAGGATTTTCAACTCGTTTGTCTACACCGAGAAGACATCAAACGGGGAGACAGAAGTCCAGCAGGTGAGCAATAGAGATCCTTCTCTTGTCTTTGTGTATGCCAACAATGTGCTGGTCACACATGCATGAACAAACACATACACAGCTGTAGTCAGACTCATTTTCCACACAGTTCAAGTTGGGAATATCTGATTTTGAAGAATTTTAAATTCTGCTGTTACTGTCTGCTCATCGCTTTGAAGTTGTCTCTGTGGACTCTCCTGCATTGTTACCTTCTGTTCACAACAAGCTAAGAGGTGTCCTCATACAGTCCGATTAATTCAAGGGCGACAATTGAATTTTGAAACTTAATACTGCCCCATTAAAAAATAGGAACACTTGATCATAATAAATCATTCATCGTAGAGATTTCCCCAATATGGTCACACATTCAAAGGTCAAGCCGATTACATGATTCATCAACTATAAAGGCTACAAATTAACAAAATAATCCAAAGGTACAAAGATATTTCCAAAAAAAAAAACCAAAAAATATATACGTTTAACAATACGCAACATAGCTTCGAAAAAGGCAAAATTATTTATTACTTTTTAAGCATTTTATCTTCATATTGCCCAGGTTATCGTCATCGCCAATTTTGAGGCTATTTTGTCCACACCAAGTGTGTCTCTTTTTCAGTTGTGCAAATGCAATCACAGCGAAGCCATGGTAAAAACAACTTCTATTATTTAGCAATAGATGCTTGTACCATACTTGAATTTCTCCAGTGACAGCAATGTGTATAAAGTAAGCCTGAACAATGTAGTATTTTAACATCGCCACCACGATGTGTGAAATCCCAATTGTCTCGTGACAGGACGTACGATTGTTGTTGTTGTTTTCTTAATTTTTAAATGTCTTTTTTTATATCTAAGCAAACTTTTTTTGCTTCATAGAAGTCTCTTGGATCCCCTTTATACATAACAATCTTAATCAATCAGAGATTAATCCCTTTAGCCTGGATTAAACAGTGTTATATGAATAGTGTGGTACGTAATGGTGACTTAGTCTTGCGAAACGAAGCTATTCAAGTTATCTGATGAAAAACTTTACATTTTTTAAATATCACATGTATGTCCCAAACCCCCAAAGTGTTGCAATCTCATACGCCCCCCTCCAATACCCTAATATGTATGTTTGTGTGATGCAGGAGTGTAACCACCTGTCTGTGTTTGTGTAAATATACATATGACATCTAGAGCCACAGCCTTTTAAAAAACACAAAGCCAAGGCAATAAAAAAAAACACCCACAGCAACAACGCTTTTGCTCCGACAGTTTCAACTATCCTGACGAAGAGAAACTCCACACATAGACTATAAAAAAGGAAACAAAAAAAACCTGTGGAGATCTAACCCTTAGAATTAACCAGTTTCAAAAATGTGTTGTGTTCTACCACACATAATGTCACTTGCAACATAGCAATTAGCAGCAATGAACCTAAAAAAGGAAAATGGGCCAGTGTTCAACTGGAGAGTGTTTCCATGGTTGGGGGGAGGAACAGACTAGCATACAGAGTAAATTCTACTTTAACAGAGAGAGAGAAACCAGAAGATTTGGGCTCGCATGCGAGCTAGAGCTTGGGTTACAGTTTGCTTTTGTTAAGACAAAGAAAGCTATTCCAACCTGAATTCTACATTTTAAACATACTCCTAAAGAACGTGGCTTCTGTTTCATAAATTACCCAGCCAGAGTGTAGGGATTACAAAAAGCGGGGTTGGATTTACCACATCACTCGTGTGTGATACACTGTGAAATCTGATGATGTTTTTTTTAATATTCATTCATTCATCTTCCATACCGCCACTCCTCAAAAGGGTTCCGGGGGTTGCTGGAGCCTAACCCAGCTGTCGTCAGGCAAAGGCAGACTACACCCTAGACTGGTCACTAGTCAGTTGTAGGGCACACAGAAAGACAAACGACCATCCGCACTCGCAGTCATACCGTTTTTTTTAATATTAAAAAAATATATTTAATTTTGTGTTCCAAACAAATTGGTTTTACATTTTTTCTTTTCGTCTAAATGCCTTCAAACCAAAAGACACTATAACACATCTCAAATGGGGAGCAAAATGCCAAAACATACACTCCTTTACATAACATCAAAATACAAGGTCGGAAAATTAGTTATGCCTGTAGAACATAGTGTTGAACAAAATACATATTTTACATTGTATGTCGAAGCGTTCGCATGTCAAGTTACCGCTATACACTAAAACACACTATCAAATGGTAATGGTGTATGACATATCTGTGACATGTTTTTTCCCCTGAGAATCAAGAAATACTTGACAGTGTATTTCTCACCTTGGTATATTTGGTTCATTTTGAGGTTAATAAGTACAGTGCACGGACCCCACAAACAAATGTTGCAATGGCAAATGGCAAGCAAGGTTTGTGCATGAATGACATCTAGTAAACTACATCATTGCAAATGCATTGCTGCCAGGCGGTCTTCGCTTCTGCCTCTCTCAGCTTGTCAGTTGTTGAATCAGAATTGTACTTGGCACGGGCTGAGAAAAGTACACCGCACCCCATGTCGAAAAGTTAAGGCCTTTTCACACTAGTTCAACCCTATCAGATTTTATTAATTATTTATAATTCAAAAATGTTCCCCCTTAATCGTTTCAGCGCTTGTTTTGTAGCAATAGGCGAAATGATACAGAGCTTCAAAGCTTGTGTCAAGCCAAAGTGAGCGTGTAAAATTACGTGGTGCAAGTCAAAATAAGCCTTTCATTGGTGCACGAAAAAGCCACAATTTTGCTTATTCTAATGAGGAAGGAGAGATTATGTAACAGCTATACTAGTTTTGGAGTGAATTTGCAGATGTTTTGGTGATGGTTATTGTAACTCATGCTTGACTGTTACTTTTGTGCAGCTGGCCAAGAAGATACGGGAGAAGTTTAACCGCTACCTTGATGTGGTGAACAGGAACAAACAGGTGGTGGAGGCCTCGTACACTGCCCACCTCACTTCTCCTCTCACAGCAATACAGGACTGCTGTTCTATCCCACCATCTATGATGGAGTGAGTAACTATTGTTTTACCATTTGCCCTCTTGATGTTTGTCTGTTCTCTATTTTGAAAATGAAACACAGCAAAATGTTTACAGTCACAAAGAAATTGTAATAGTATCCTAATTTAATTTCAACATTAGCACTATAATTGAGGTGTCATGTCCCTGGGTTTGGAGCTAAAAGCTCCATACAAAAAACCTTCAGCTGTTAATTGGCACCTAATCCTGGACAGCATACCTTTCTCTGGTGTCAGCCAAAGAAACAGTGTTTCCTTACTATGAACTGGAAGGAGCTGCATAACGGGCAATACATATTGGAGGCGATTTGCGATGGTGAAATGCGAACGTTCTCTCCATTGAGATGAAATCTATCACACGGCGCACGACTGCACGTGAAGACAAAGACATGCACCACGTTCTGGCTGTGCGGCATAGCTGTTCTCTGATTGGCTATGCATTTGATGGGGACCGTTGTATTTTTTTTTTTAAATCAGAACCACTACCTGGAGGCAGGTTGTTTGTGGGAAATGACAGGGAAACTTTAAAAGTTTGCTTTAAAAAAACAAAGAAGGTAACAACCCTGGACGGCTTGTTGGTCTCTATGTTGTAGTGTTTCCTTGCAAATGGACATTTCCCACCACTTGTCTGGCTTATATAGGCAACTGTCTTTTTTGTGGTTTGTGAAAATGCGCATCGTTTAAGGAACAGAGCAAGAAGGCTCTCATCCGGGTCTGCTTTAGAAGCTTTAGCACTAATACTGCTGGTAATTTACCCCAAGGTACATGAAAGATAAAGATACTCCGTTCAGCCAATCGTTCATTCCAGCAGGCTGAAACCAAATTGATAGTGAAGCTTTCACATATAATCTGCAGTGATACAGCTGTTTCCATCATTCATTCCTCACACTCTCCATTTCTGTCTCTTTCCCTCGTTTTGCCATGAGAAGTTATTGGTCTCTTAATGTTTGCTTTTGCAGTGCAAATTTCACATACTGCAAGGTCATCTGTCCTGTCGAGGGGAGGGCATCCGGCTCAGGACCAACTAGCCACCTGTAACATAAGCATTTGTCATGATATATTACATGCTCTTTAGACAAGAACTAATATTTATGTTGCACCAGGTCTTAAAACATTTACAGTAATCCCTCTAATTTCGCAGATAATGTAGACCAGACATGGCTGAGATAATCGGAAAACCGTGAACCTCTATTATTACCACCATACTACAGTTTTTTTGCGGCTAAACAAATACACAAGTAAAATGATCAAGAAGTGTATTTATTAAATGCTACAGTTATCAGCATATGAAAAGCCTGTAATGTATTTATATCTAAATATATTCTATATAAATTGTAAAGACTTTAGGTACTGTACTGAAAAACAGTCCCTCTCCTCTTGATTTAAATCTCCCCCAAAACACAGGTTATTGGTAGCTTTAGTCCAAGTCTTCTTTGTCAGATTCGAGGGGCATTGGATTAGCGATGGAATCTTCAGGAGCCGGCAGAAGGAGCTCCTGCGAGAGATTTTCACTGCACAAAGAACATTGTTTGTGACCACCGTTTCTTAATATGCTTTTTTACACGGACATGATCGCTAATCTGTCAAGACGATTGCCTAAATCGATGGCTCTGACCATGTTGTCATCAATCCCCTCGACCCGTTGTTGCAAACTGCGCGCCAAATTGAAGATCTCCTGCAGATTTCTTAAAGGCCACGTTTTTCATCCTCATGGTCGTCATTGTTTTTCTCTGTTGCCTCTTCTTCCTCACTCCCCGATTGCATCATTTTGATGAGGTCAGTTGGGGGTGTTGGATGGCTAGCAACTTCACTTTTTCGGTCACTGTTATCATGTTTTGTTTTTTCGTGGGGTAATTTCATTGGCATTTTCAAGGGCAATCCGAAATCCAAACAAAGCTGGAAAAGGCTCGGCGTAGTCTTCCTCCACAAGGTGATGTGCGTGATGCAAAATCCAAACCAAACAAAACAGGAAAAAGCAAGACGGTGTCTTTTCTCTGCGAAGTGATATGCCCGATGCAAAATCCAATCCAAACAAAAACATTGTTCTTCTCCACAGTGAGATTTCGCTTCTTCCGCGCTGAGTTCGGTGGCAACGCCCTTACGTCTCGGTCACTGGTAGCAGACAAAAACTTAATCGTCGACTGCTAATATTTTTATGCTTTAAGCATATGTGCACGCCCATTCCCCTTTCACAGATACAGAGCTGCCAATTTCTCCGGAATTTCAAGAGTTTACTCCGGACAAGCAACTCAAACTCCGGGACTCCTGACAACTTCCCAAAACTCCGGAAATCCCAAAAAATTGTCACCTAATTTTTTTTAAGATTTAAGATTTTTTTTCGGAAAAATGCCAAATTTCCAACTTAAATGCTTTGAAATTCACATCATCTCTACGGCCTCCGCCATCTTACTTTCGCATATGATTCAACTGCACTGTAAACAGGATGACTTCGGTAACACGAGTGCATTGTGAATCATCCAAGCATGATAATAACAGTTTGATATAAATTGTCCTACATTGTTTTTTTTTTTACATTTTATATCGATTTAGCGCAAATCACATTCATTCCTATTGAAAAATGAAACTCCTGAAATGGAACAAGGGTACCCCTGAAATGGGGTCGACGGAGGTTGGCAGCCCTGCAGGTAAATAGCGCGTCAGCAAGCAATGTACCCAGACAGTCAAGCTGTCATCATCATACAGCGACCACAGAATCTTGAATTTAGTGCATACAAAAGGCGCACCAACTGATTGGGCACTACGTCCACTTTGGGGAAAGTTTTAGACTTGAGTGCGCCCAATGTGATTAAATATGTGCCGCGTTGCAGTTGTACGGTTTATTATCACTTAATATGGGGAATTGCAATCATTAATGACGGGAGCAATTGGCCGAAGATGACAGGCATATCAACAATCACGCAGGAGATGTGTGGTCTTAGTGAGAGAAACTGACTCCTCTGTGGGCCGTTGAACCCTGCCACAACGGAGCCCTTCACCCCTGTTTGTTTGCATCACATAGTTCACAAAAGCGCATTTGCATACAAAAGACTGTAGCTGGGCAGGTTTAAAGTCACATAAACATACATAAGAGTCAAATTACATTGGGGCAAAATGTGTGCCCATAGCTCAATAAATTTTAAGTCAAACTTTAAAACAGCACAAGTTAACTAATTCGTTCCCTAACAGTAAGATGACCCAATTCCAAACTAACTTGTAGCTGGGAATGTCCCAATTCCACATTTTTGCATGCGAGTCGAAGCAGTCACCTGATTTTGTGGATCCGCCGATAAAGAGTCTTGTTCCGATTCCTCAGAAATGTGTTAAGAATAAAAAATAGCACATGTGGGGCATTTCGATTTTTAGCTTTTTAGATCTGTTTATCTGTTTAAATATTAAGGTTCTAACAATCTAGTTTATTCCAAAGGAAACCAATTAGGGATTTGAATTGTGCATTGTACACGTATATAAATATTTTTCTATGAGTTGCGTTCTATTCTTACAATTACAACATAAATTATTTCAAACATTATGAAGTTACCTTTTCTGTGAGATGAATTTCTCTTCCAATCCCTAATTGTGTGATTCTCTCAATCCAATCGACTTGATATCCTGTACTGTAATGTATAGAATTATTTATTGTAGCTGATTCCACAATCCTATTCATCCTGTGGCTTTGCCACACTGCTGTGTGAAAATCCACATTAATTTTTACTTGGCCTGGTGCAACAAAAAGCCTCGTGAACATGAATTTACTCCTAGGTATTTTTAATGCTGTGATTCTGTGGGTTCAGTTAATCTAATGAATTATACAAACAATGAAAGAAAAGCAAAAGATGAACACGACTGTTCCAGTCTGTTGTTCTAAAGATGTTTAAAAAATGTCCCTCTTGCTTTGATCTCATTTAATACCCTGAAATGAGGCACAATAAGTTTGAAGGCTGATGTTTGCAATTTTTTACTTTTTCATGGTCATATTTAATTCGTGCAACAAGAGCGTTTCCCTTTTTGGTGGTAATAGATGTAGGTTTTCCCATGAACATTCTAAATTTACATGCTATGGCAAGACTAAAAGTAAAAACCTTTTCAGCTGTTTTGTAATGACCAACCCTAATTTAATACAATTCAATTGTCACATAGTGCAAAGAAAATTGGCTGGAAATTTTTGTGCTCTTGAGTAGGAAGGCAAAAATAGATTTTTGTCTTTTACCCTTCATTAAGATTCGAGATCGAAAATGGAAGACCCCCTCCCATTTCTTGCTCCCATAACTCTCTCTCCTTCTTCTCCCCCCTCTATCCCCCCTTCTTTCTTACTCAGGTTTTGATGTCGAATTTAAAGCAGCTGCAAATGTATTTTTTATCTGCCACACATTTTTCTGAGCGTCCTGTGCACCCTTTCTATGCAAACTGGATTTAAGGAGAATAGTAATGACTTTGGCCTTATGGGACACTAAATGAGTGAAGTACAAACGCAAGCTCTACATCACAGCACCTGCCAATCAAACTGGGCCGGGGCTAGGTCGGCTAGCAGAAGGAGCTATGAGTGTGTAGCGCATGTGTTTAATGTGTGCGTGCATGTGTGTATTGCTGAGCTGGGACTGTGAGTTGGACTGAAGCGATGGAAGGATCAAAGCTTGCAGCTTTGGTGCAGTGCAGAAAAAGGGCCGCTTCTCTGCATACCTCCCCCTTTTGTCAGACCTTAATTCCAGAGATAAGGGCTGTCGAAAGCATATTTTAATGTTAACATATAGAAATAATACATTAAAATTATCTGAAGAAAAGTGCATATTTATTGGAATTTAATGCAGAAGATTAGGATCAGCTATGTGTAAAGTATGGGTACCTTTTGCAAGGAGTGTGTTCATAGAAGTTGCTGTTTGCCTCACATCACAGCTGATTTTCCTCCCCGTTAAGGCCTATATACACATGTCTATTGGATGAACACTCCCTTTGCCATACTTACATACGTATTTTGACTATTATACAAACAAACAAACAAAATGTTAAAGTTATATGAAAAATATATGCCACACAAAAGGGCTGTCCAGTATTGGAAGAAATTTACATTGACATATATTTCTATATAAAACAATAAATGGGGTTTAATAAAACAGACGCTTTAAAAAGAACACAAATTCCTCATACTTTGAATAGAAAAGAAACTGCATAATTTGTGTTGATTCCACCCGAATTTAAATAAGCGTGTAATTATCAGGTTAAAATGCTTGGTAATGTTCTGCCTGACTTTAGGTAAAATTAATTGTCATTTCTGTTATACTGTGGTACATACAGCCAATTACACAATTGGAACAGTCATCAAACATTTTATGCCACAGTGCATCAGATATATTCTGTCCTCTTTGAGTGTACTGAGTGCAGTTTGACATCGCAATATAATCCATCACCTAATGAATCATACATAACCTTTACTACACAGGGCTACATTTTAAAATAACCACCCATCCCAAATTGGCCTTTCTGACATGGGATTTCAATTATATAAAGAATGTTTTCTTTTATCCTAGTCTTGCGTATTCAGGCAACATTACTTTGTTTGGAGAAACACATTTTGGCAAGATTTCCATGGAAAACGTTATTCATGACAAGTCATAAATCCTGCTCTAACAAGAGGTCTGGGCAACAGATGAATGGAGCTTCAATGAAAAAAACAACAACAGCAAAAATCGTATAACTTTCCACCAGATGTTTTCTCTAATTTCATTTAATTTGCAACAAACTTTCTTTTTTGACTTGCTATGTATGCCAATAGCAATTTTGAACTCCCAACACATGTAGGTTAGAACACATTCAATACCAGTGAGTTTAATTAGACATAAAAGTCAAGAGTAGTAAACTTTTTGGTTCTGAGCACAAAACTAGTGCTACTCTGCCAACAAGTGGCTCTGGGTGTCTACCATATAGTCTTAAAGATTGCGCCTGTTTGTGTTTCTTTTAGGTTTGATGGAAATTTCAACGCCAATGTGTCTAAGACCATCTGCTGTGATAGACTCTCGCCGACTGTCAACAGCCGGGCTTTCAACCCCGGAAGAGACCTCAACTCAGGTGTGTTTGTTATTCATTACCCATTTGCTTTCTCATGCTGGCTTTTGCGGAGGTGGGTACCCGTCTTCAACATGTGTCTTTTCTTTCAGTTAGCAATATAAGCAAATCAGATGTAACGTAGAGGCCAACATGGACCTATGAACTCTGTGTGTCAGAGGCTATGTATGAATATATTCAATTTGGTATTTGCTGCTTATTTACATTTCATCTGAAATCCTTCTTATTCATAGTCTAACATCAAATACATCTTAATAGTTTGTGCCCGCTCTTGTTTTTCCTCAATCTGTTTCAAAAATCTCTCTTGCCTGATTTTACAACCTTTAGAAATTAAATTTGCACTGTCAGAAATATCAGTCAAAAAGCCATTTGTTGTTTTCCTCATTTGGCCATTGCTGATTTTGTTTTATAATATTCTGAACCTTATTGTAATGAGTTTCCCGCCACATTTTTTTATTTAAATAACCACTATTTCTTTACTCGATTGAAGGTATAAAACTATCTTGAATAAAATATAGAACACAAAGCAATAACTACACTACACTACAAAGGCAAATTCATTCTCATGGAACCATCCACTGAATAACATTTTGTTTCAGACTTGACCTGATCATTTTGGCTGGCAAATCCCGCCTCTTTTTTGAGATTTAAAATGTCTTCATAATCCGATTAGGAGTGGGATGTTACCAAACCTTTTACTTCTACACCACAAAAAGGCTGTTATTGTACCCCTCTTATTTCTTTTTTTTCTTGCCAGTGTCTGTGTCTTCCCTACTAAATTACCCTATATTTTTTTCCAAACATACAAGTCTACTCTTCTCCCAGCTAGTCATTCAGAGCTTGTTATCATTAGCAGAGCTGTTGTTGAATCACGTCATGCTTTCATCATATTCAGTTTTTGCCATTTGTTTCAGGCTAGTGTAAATTTTTTGCTACAGATGGAAGGTCTCAGTGGGGTGATATTAAAGAAACGTGAACAAAGTCAGCAATAACAGCAGAATGCACCTGAACAGTAGAAATGCATTAATAAGACATATCATCTGATAGATTCAAGAATACTGCGTCAGAGTGCTTTACGATTAGAACCATCTTTTCACTTCCATTTAGCATGCTTTTACTACCCTCTGGTCCTCAATTGTTATTATCTGTATATTGTATGTCAACTCTGTTTGACCTATCCCAAATGGCTAAAACCATACATTTCTCCCACTTCTCTTCTTAAAATAAGGTGTGCCATTCATATGCAATTCAATTATTAAAAAAAATTATAAAAACATTGCTGTTTGTGTACCATGTTGTAAACCGAATATGTAGAACTGAGTTCTAATCAATTTCAAAACAAATATCACTACAAGGGCCTGGTCAGAGAACTAACATTAAACAAAATTGTATTTAAAAATGATGGCTTTCTTTTTATTATTTTAAGATTCATAATGATGGTAAGATGCATGTACAACAGCAGGATAATTACAGAGCTGTACCTTAGACTCTTTACAATAAAATAACATTCTAAAATGGGGGTGGAGGGTACTCAGAAAACCAATTAATCTGAGGTGTTTATGTTTTGCCGTACATAATGCAATGCATCTTTATAGGACTTATCTGGTCACACTCGAGGCCTGTGGAATTTGGTACACTGCTCTTCAATGGCTGTGTCTATAGGCAGTGACTAGAAGGTTAGGGAGCTGTATTGACAATACTGTACATGGAAGGAATTTTTATGACACAGCTTGCCTCTAATTTTCTGAATTGTCTGAACTAAATGAACTAAAAAAGCCCATTAAAGCCACTTTCAAACAGAAAATGCAATAAATAAAAACTTATTGTATGAAAAGAACTAGTATAATCAGTCGAGAGTAAATTTGAAAAGTACCGCAGCAAATATACTAATAGAAAATGATCACATTTAGCTCATGTCAATATTGCTTTCTTGTTTCGTGGCATTATAAGGGACCCAAAATGCTTCCTCTTCCCTTTTCTGTGAGAAAAGGTATGCAATATTGCTGCAAGTAGGAAGTCGTTGTCTTTGTGATGGAATCTATGTAAGGATATTGTTGACTCTGTGACACACTAAAAGTCAGTTGGTTTGAGCAAATACAATTAACCTATGAGGTTAGAGTTAACACTATTTTCTGAACTTTTCCTGGACTCTCTGTCTGCACTTACAAATACAGTTCCCACAATTAAAGTGATGTCCCACATTGTCGATGGTGACTTGACATTCTGCTTTTTGTAGAAAGTAATTTCTCTTTTTTATGTACGTAATGTTTGACTGATATTTCCTTGATGCAATTTAATTGAAGCCACTTCAATTAGTCAAACAGGAATTCAGTCCTAAAAAAGGTAGCAACACTCGGGATTGATTGACAACATTGCCTAGAAAGAAACGATGTCACTCTACTGGCGATTTTATTGATCACTATTTTCCAGTTTGAGATTCCTACTTCCATAACTGCTTCTGTTCTCACCTGCTTGCTGAACCACCATAAAGCAACACAAAGAAATACGCTGATATTGTTCCAGTGTGGACGTTGTCAGCCGATTTCAATGTGGTTTAGAGCATAAAAGGATTTCCAATCAGTATTAAACTCTGTGGCCATTTAGTCATACATAAAATTAAAAGTGATACATACTGTACTTTGTTTTTATGGGAGAGTTTTTCCAGTCAAGATTTCCTATTGTTCCATTGAACAAGTGGTTTGCCTTTGGGACTCTGTTCTCATGTTTTTGGTCTTCGAATGATAAATGTTTAAAAATTCAAATAAAACACATTTGTTAATAATTCCAGTGTTTGTCTTCTTTCTGCAGTGTTGGCAGACAACCTCAAATCCAACCCAGGGATCAAGTGGCAGTACTTCAGCTCTGAGGAGGGGATCTTCACTGTGTTTCCAGCCCACAAATTCCACTGTAAAGGCAGTTATGAACACCGCAGCAGGTAGAACACCGACTTGCCGGAGTGGACATTTAGAATATTTAACAAAATAAACTAAATATATACAAATAAAAAAAGTTCTTATAACTGATTGAAGAGAAAATATTTTTAACAGGGAAAATGACAGGGCTCATATGTGCTGCCTTTTTTGGTTGAATGTGACATGAGTTATACCCATTCTCATTTGTGCTGGCAGTAATTTACGGGCTGTGAGTCAGGATGTCAGAATGCCACATTAGGCTTATAGTCTTGGGCTGCTAGAGAAAATAACATGGAGAATAAAGTTCCTAACCCATGTAGCAAACTACATGGTGATGAATCTTTTGCAAATGATGCGTTGGACATGTGAATAGAGACACAGCAGGCTAACAGTTCGAGCTGAGCAGAGATGGCCATTGTATTTGGACTCTTCATTGAGAGATGATTCATTGGGTCAACTGAAACTAAGCAACAAAAAAAATCCAAGTGGGAAAAATCTTTTATCATACTTAGTAAGATTAGATACACAATTTCACATATTAGTGACCAATATTCTCTTTTTTCCATTTTAGGTGTAGATCAAGGCAGTTTTACATTTTTGCATGGGCAACGTACAACTACCATTTTAAAACTAGGCATGAAATCCATGTATGAAGCAATTATCGACGACACGTTAGCATGGGAGCAGGCTAGCCAAGTAGAATAGTAGAATGGGAGGTAATGATACAATGCCACAACGAAGCAAACTACAGCAACATAGATCACGTATACAAATGGAGTAGGACAAAATACAATCTCAATAGAATGTCCTTGGTTTTTCAAGCGGAATCAACTATTCAAGTGACGACTCGTATGTAAACAAGATTCCCTTCACAAGAGCCTGGGAAATTGTGGTTATAACTGGTATTAACAAGCAAGGGTGGACTATCTAAATTAGTTGCTTTTAATTGGCTAAACCAGTTCTAGCATTTAAAATGTTAAAACATGTCTGCTCTTAGAATTTTTGGCAACCTCCTGGCTTTTTCTCTAGTATTAGACATCATTAAAATGAAATTATTTTTTTCTTCCAATTTAAAAAAAAACATTCTATTTTTTGGGGTATGCACTTTATCAAAACCTTCTCTTTCCTTTTAACTTGAACACACTTGCTTTCCTCACCCTATGCTATCTGTTTTCTTTCTCATCCTCAACCACAACCATCCTCATTCTCACAACTACTCTGACTTCTGTTCGTCACAGTTATCCTCAATTCTCTTTTGATTTTCTAGTTGTCACTTATAATTCTCGCACTGTGCCACAATGAATGACTGTTCCTTCCCCGCTGCTAGCACGCAGCACAAACTATCTATGCTGTTTACCTTTTGTCAAACCTATTTTACTCAACTACTAGTTTCCCTTGCCCCTTTCTCACCGTAACATTCTTTCTCCCTCCTGCTCTCGCTAGCCCATTCACCTCTATGCCAGTTGCTGTGAGGGCCAGGCGGCTTGTTGGCGGCGTGCTTCTTGACCACACATACCCTTGGCAGCAATGTGGCTGGGTATTACTGAGGCCTAATGGAATTTCACACCTCCACTGTTGTGGGTTTTATTTGACTATCACTGAACTACATCTTTGTCCTTTATCGTTGTCTGCGTTTTTTCCTACTTTGATTTGGGGGGAAAATTTGTGTTAACTATTTTCAATCATATCTTTTGTGTGGGCTAGTAAATTGCCACATAACCACAGTGAGATTTAGTTCCCTTTCTTGCTTTGAGTGTGAATGAGGCTTTGTAAATATATTACCTCCACCCTGTTATTGTCCTCAAAGACCACACACACTGAAGCTTATCCCCTCTTGCTTCCATTGTACCCAAACCCAGCTGTTATGTGTGCACTAAAACTCACTGAGACACAATGAATGAAAGCACATGTATATGAGGAAAATAAAACTGTAAGGTTAAAATCCAAATGTTCACTCATAGTTAGACATAGTCTTTGAATAAGTGCGATCATAAGGCTATTTGATTGATTAGGGTTTTTTTGTTTTATTTGTAATGCCGCATTGTTAGTACATTCCCCCATTAAGGGATTTTCTTGACACTTGCTGTCTAATACAGTGGTTCTCAAACTTTGAAATTGTGCATATTGATCCTGTAGTAATGAGGTTTCCTCTAGCTTTTTTTTCTCCATTCTTTTCCAAATCAGACTAGTGATATTAATAGTAACAATGTATCTTTCTGAAGGTTTTTAGGCAAACATTCTGCAAGAGTAAAATATATTGTATACTTTTTGGAATACAATCTAACTGTGCTTAACAAAGTGTTAATTACTTTGAGGAGAATGTCCATAATGGAAAAGTTTCAGTGAATTTCTTAAAAAGGAAAGAAATAGGGAATCAAAAGATTGATATAGCTTTTATTTAATTGTGCATATTTCTCCACAGGCCTGTGTATGTTTCTGCAGTGCGCCCCCAGTCTAAAAATATTGTTGTGATGATCGATCACGGAGCATCTGTTACTGAAACTCAACTTCAAATTGCCAGAGATGCAGCACTGGTTATTCTTAATGCAATAGATGAACATGACAAGGTACAAAATTTTATCCATCAAAACATTTACTTCTTGGTGAAATGAAGCAAAAAGAGCATGTGTAAATTGACTTTGTGTTGGCTGTACTTTATTGTTCATTTGTTATTATTATTAATAAAACAATTAGAACTGAGGTTGCATCAGAATAGTTCCATTGGTCCAATACATTTAATGGTACTGTAATTGTTTCTGTCTAGATTGCTGTTCTGTCAGTGGCTGAGATAGTCCGCTCCTGCTCTCTAGACCAATGCTACAAGAGTCTACTTTCTCCTGCCACTAGCGAAACAAAGAGAAAAATGAGCACTTTCATCTCCAACATCAAGTCATCTGATGGCACCACAGAACATGCAACAGGCTTCCAAAAAGCTTTTCAGCTTCTCCGAAACTTCAGCAGCCTCAGCAAGCAGAGCAATAGTAAGATAGTTGCTGCATAAAAAAAGCAAACTTGGGGTGATTTTTTTTTACTTGCCAGTAAAAAGCTTTCTCATCTGACATGTTTGTTCGTTCTGTTGTCCATCAGCAATAGACATGGTTATCATCTACCTGTCGTCTGGGATTACATCTCGAGATACATCAGAACAGGAGAAGAAAGCGACCCTCAGTGTGGTCAGAGAAGAAAATAGACACTTCAACAACACCGTTATGATACTCACATACGCACTCATGAATGGTAAGTTCACCATTTCACAAAACTTCATTGCTAGAGCATTCTGTTAGCCCCTTTAATCCCGCTCCATTATCTGAAATTCTGCAAAGCAATGTCTTGCTTTGTTTAGGCAAGACTTTTGTGAGTTTTTCCCCACTATTTACGATCTTAAATTGTAACTAATTCACACCTATTGACAGCAATGGACATCAGTTAGAAACTAGGATAGCTGCTTCATGATTATGTTTTGTGCTGCTACTTGTGAAAGATGTCCAATTGATTTTGACTGTCAGGAATTGGTTGCTGTGAGCCCTCCCAGTCAACATTAATTGGACATCTATAATATCCCTATCAGTGGCGGTTAATAGGGTAATTTATGAAATAACAATAAAGCAGTTACGACAGCAGGAAGGTTACTGATCTGTTTACTTGATTTTTGTGTTTTATTTGGTAATAGGTAGTTGTACATGGTAATAGTTACTGTATGGTCAATGTAAAGAATATTCTTTAGAACTTTTTTTTTTAAATCTATCAATGGTAAATAATGTGTCATGTCTCACATTGACATATGTTGAGTGATCCAACAACCAAGATTTTGAGTTACAAGCTGTTGCTTGGTCAATTTCCTCTTGCTTTGTGTTGTGAGTAAAGAAATTACTTCTCAGCAAGCTTCAAGTGAATGGAACAAAAAGTCATATTCGCAGATGACTGAGGAGAAAAATCAGTTGACATATCTTGGAGTGGTACAATTTGCTTCTAAGACTGAAGATAGAAAAGTGCTGTAAAAGCTCAAAGGCCTCCTTGTTTTGTTTGCTGCATGATTTCTTCTCCAATTTCATTGTCCTTGTCTGTCCGTGTGGCTCTTCTAAGTGCCTTCCCCCTGCAACACAAATACATTGCATGCATTAACAAACAAATAATTTTTGCACCCGGGGAATGTAAATTAGCTACATCTAAGAGCAGAGCGAGTGAGACTTCAAAGGGCGCATGGCTCATTGTGAATGTGTGTGACTGACAGAGGACCTCGCCAATTTCAAGAGCACCATGATGAAAAGGAAGCAAACATCTATCATTCTGAGTTTTATTAGCAATGTACGTGATCCCGATCACCTAGATTCTGAATTCAGTATTTTTTGTGCTGACTAAAAACACCACTGCGCTAAAATAATGTAGGTTTATTAATATTGTGTCTTGTCAGTCTTTGAAGATCTTAATGTTTACCTTCCACATTCAGTGACGAGAATCTGTGCTGTCATCAAGAATTCCCCTCTATATTCATCTGACTTTGGCATCCATGATGACTTTGCCTTGTTTATGTCAGCCAGCACGATGAGCCACAGACAAGCCTTGGCATTAATTAGGGATTCTCCAGTAATCCACTCAGTGATTGGGTAGTGACAGACATTCTGTGCTCTATCCGAGGTGCCAATTGTTACGGATGACAGCTGCGGGGAGATAGCGGTGGTCATCCGGGCTACGTTAATTGGCCTTTAAAGGCATGAAAGATGAGGCTTGACTCGACTGCAACTGGTCTGAATTATAGGTTACCACTTCAAAAACATAAATGTGACACTTTACTCATTGGTTATGAACTGTGACAGCCTACAAAAATCCCCTGTACTAGATGTTAGATCATAGTGTAAGATATGCGTAAACAAACAACGTCTCTCGTCTTCCCCCTACAGAGGGTGTAACAGGTCTCAAGGAGCTGGCCTTCCTGCGAGACCTTGCAGAGCAGAATTCGGTGAAGTATGGTGTTGATCGTTTTTCTGGGGCACCCTCAACTGGATTAGCCGCAGCTCCCATGATGCCTATCGTGAAGGGGAGCATGATGGTACTCAACCAGCTCAGCAATCTGGAGACAACAGTGGGCCGCTTCTATATCAATCTGCCCAACCGCATGATTGACGTTGTTCGCTTCAGCCTGCCCTACGCTGACCCCATGGGAGACGGTATGTGTTCAAGTTAATTTTATCTAACAATCTCACAGAATCAACAATACAGTGGTATCTCGATATACGATCTTAATTTGTTCCGGGACTGAGCTCGTATGTCGATTTACTCGCAACTCAAATGAACGTTTCCCATAGAAATGAACTAAAAACAAATTAATTCTGACTTTCAGATGCAACCTATCGAGGGTTGTTTGCTTTTGACTTCCCTTCAAAATATTACCATAGTGATGCACACAAATAGGATAACGCACGACCACTTGCCAACTTGTCCGGGAAGTAGTACTCCTCTCGTATTAGCGAACAAGCTTCGCCATTCGCACTGAGTAACGGGAAAAAAAAACACAGAAAAAATGCAACGCTCCGTCGAGTACTCGTAGAGACATTACACGAGGGAGTTGCGGGGAGAGAGACAGTGCCCATGATGTTCTTATGAGCAGCCTCTCGCGTCCGCTGTATGCTCGTATATCAAAATTTGTCTCGTATCTTAAGATAAATATTTGCCCAAAATTTTACTCGTATCTCAAATTGCTCGTATGTCAGGGCACTCGGATTACTGTTTTACCGAAACTTTATATTGATAACAGTACGAACTCTGGTGTGATAGCGAGAGAATTAATTTAAGTTTCTTTATTAAGTACGTGAAAAAAACATATTGTAATAAGGACACCTGGAGATTATATTTTTAAACTCTTGATAAAAAACTTTTTGAATTTGCATGTTGACTAGAATAACAAAATGTTGTTTTTTGTCTCAATTTGATGCCGTCTTTATCATATCAATATACATAAGTATATGCTAACCCAGGAGTGGTTTATTTAATGCAATGATGTTTTTGTGCAGAATATCTGCATTATTTTTGTTGATGCCATATAAAATGAGTCATCTAAATGCGAGTATTACATATTAGATTTATGAATGGCGAAACAAATAAGTTTGTAACACACTGTAATTGCACTATTAACATTTGCTTACCTTTAATTTCAGATGGCTCTTCTGAGACACAAATTTAGGGCAAATATTCACACTGGGAACGTCCATAGTTTTGAATTCTTTTGTGTGTAACAAAACACCTCTATACACACAATAATATGGTGGAAAATGACTTTTTATTTTGCCATCACAAAATCTATTTTGACATGATTTTTTTGTGTTGCACTAACTGATTGATTACGGATACAGATACATTTTTTCAACACTAGTATCTGCAAAAGTTACTGTACATTCAATTTGGAAAGTAATCTTATTAAGTCTATGTTAACAGGCGGCCCAGTTATGTGTTTTTTGTTTAGAATGGCAGTGGTTACAGATAAACCGAAATACCTAACCACAAGATAAGATGTGGCTGATTTGAGACCCTGCATGTTGTGTATATTGTCTTTCCCCAGGCTTTATTATGACTGTGAGTAGACCTTGTTATTTTGGGAATCTACTCCTTGGCGTGGTTGGAGTCGACGTAAACCTGGCCTATATTTTGGAGGATGTTACATATTATCAAGACTCTCTGGCTTCTTACACCTTCCTTATTGACAACAAAGGTAATTCCAAACTAAGTATTCCAGTATTACCCTAATTTCCAGACTGTAGCGCGCACATGACTGATCAGCTGCACTACCCAAACTTCACCAAATTTAAGGAAAAAAGGAACATGCTGTATACGCCACAACTGTCGATAAGACGCATGTGTCTATTTACATTGACACTTTTTACTCAGAAATATTTACTGTTTAGAGGAATAATGGTTAAATCTTCTCTTCTAGTCAGATTGTTCTGATTTCATCCCAAAACTGTCACTAGTTTCCAGGGACTATATTTGCATGATGTTTGTGCTTTGATGTACGTACTGGCGTGATGTAATAGAAGGAATTTATTTCTAAAGTACCCTGGGAGTAAATTGTCATTCACAGGAAACTTGTCAGTAAAGTTACATTTTTAGTATGTTGTCTTCTTTTTGGGAGCTGCATAAACACATCTTAATGGGTTGCATTCCATTTCTCAGGTTATACTCTGATGCACCCGTCACTGACGCGGCCTTACCTGATGACTGAGCCTCCACTTCACACTGACATTATCCACTATGAGAATATTCCTGCATTCCAATTTGTGCGACAAAACATCCTCAAGTGAGAATCTTTGTATTTTAAAATACAAAAACTGACTGCAGTATTATATTATGTTTTTACTCAAGAATGCTGTGTATTTCCTGCAGTCTCCCATTGGGCAGCCAGGTCATCACTGTCCCAGTGAACTCATCTTTGTCTTGGCACACCAACCGACTCAGAGACAACGGCAAAGATATTTACAACGTCAGCTACGCTTGGAAATTGGTAGGTGACACTGAAAAATTATGTTTAAACCAACTTCATGGCATAGTCATGCATTATTTTGTATTACCACTAGAGACAAAATCTGTATATTTAAAAAAAAAAATAGCACGTGCCCTATTTTTTGGACGGAAATTTGCACTGGAGTATAAATCGCATTTTTAGGAGGGCAATCTTTTTTATCAGACAACAAGAACAAGTGCACATTGAAGTAACAAAAGCAAAGTGGAGAAACAGGCTAAATAGCTATCTGTTAACATAACAGTTATTCAGATAACTATAGCTTTAAAAAAACAACAGAGATAAAAAAACAAGTATTAGTCGCAGGCCTAGCCAATCTATAAAAAAAAGTGCGACGTAAAATCCGGAAAATTCGGTTTACATAACAAAAAAAAAAAACATAAAAAATTAAATCATCACTTTTGCTTGCATACCACAGCATTAGTCATCAGCTTTGCAGAAAAATACGTTGTTATATGATTTTGTTGAAAAGCAAGAAAACAACCTAATCATAAAAACATAGAAGTTTTGTGTCTTTTCAAAATGTAATTAAAAACTGCTTGTATTTGTTCTTTTTGTGTGAATTTAGGTGCAGGACACGTCGTTCATTTTGTGCATCGTCTACGTGCAGCCAGAGATTCCAGTGAAACAGCTCAAAAACCTTAACACCGCACCCAGCTCCAAGCTTCTTTACCATCGTTTAGATCTACTGGGTCAGCCCAGCTCTTGCCTCCATTTTAAACAGCTTGCGACCGTTGGTAAATTGAAGCTAAATTCCCCAGAATGCCAAATGTTGCTGTCGTCTCAGGTTTAGCCCCTTTCTCTGCCTTATTCAGAATCCCCCACTGTGATGCTGGCAGCCGGTAGCTTTTCATCTCCCTATGAGCACCTCAGTCAGCCAGAAACAAAGCGCATGGTGGAGCACTACACGGCCTACCTGAGTGATAACACTAGGCTCATCGCCAATCCAGGCCTCAAGGTACACGACTTAAGAAAACACACATGCAAACGATCGCTCGTTAATGTTGTTTGTAAAACAAATATTTGGATTCAAAAGTGTGACTGCAATACTAACATTCATCAATAATGTGTCTCTTGAAATGTGAGGGATTTGGCAGAGGGTTTGTTCAGATCTGTTAAATGTATGAAACTCTGCATCTTTAAGGAGGGGACAAAATCCCCGTGCGGTTTTGGCACTCTGTTTGCATTCCTGGTGTGGGGGGTGGCGGGACACGGGTTTGAACTCAACCACACTTCCAGCTCTAAAGCTTAAGCATGTCTTGAAGGCTTCCTACAGTGACAAAAATCACCCCATTCAGTTTTCTTGGACAATACAGTGATAAGATTGTTTTGTTGCATTCAATGCTGTACTGTTTCCACAAATGTATGTTCCATGTCATCACCAGTTTACCTTCCTGTCCCCACTCTCACATTCCCTCCCGTTTCATTCTGCCCCACCGCAGTCCTCTGTCAGAAACGAGGTTATGGCGACCAGTCACGTCACGGATGAGTGGATGACACTAATGGAAATGAGTAGTCTCAACTGCTATATTGTGCGGCGTTACATAGCAACGCCCAGTGGGGTGCTCCGGATTTACCCTGGATCATTGATGGACAAAGCCTTTGACCCAACACGCAGACAATGGTGAGACTTACTTCAGATGGAGTGAGCGGGCAACTGCGTGTGTATGTGTATGAAGGTTTACGTGTGCACAATTCTCTGCAGTCATTGTTGAGTCAAGATGTTTTTCATTATTTTACGGTTAAGCACCTGTTCAGACGGGGTTAAAAACAAAAATGATTTTCTCCACCTCCTACCAAAATACTGCCATTCTGAATACTGCATCTTACCCTCATATGCGAACACTTAGCTACATGCTATGCCGTTTACCAGGTACCAACACGCTGTGGCTAATCCTGGTCTCATCACCTTCACTGGGCCTTACTTGGATGTGGGCGGCTCAGGCTACGTTGTCACCATCAGCCACACTATTCATGCATCCAGGTAACAAGATGTTGGGTTTATGTTAATAACCTCAAACACTGTAAGTGCCATGACTGGTTTTTAGACTTCGTTCAGGATCCCAATGTCTCCGAATTTCCATAGGGAGTGAAACAACTACAATATAATCATTTAGTCCACTCTCTTTTTTGTAAGTATGGGGAAAATGCAAAAATGTCCTGTGGGGAGGAAATATTGTCTGCGACTCTGGATTTCAACCAGAAATCTGCAAAAATTGCAGAACATTTTCGATCAAAGCTTATAAACTGGAGCTTTTGAGTGGCATATAGTATTTACAGATACAGTGTTAGGTACTGTTTAGGTTTCCAGTTTAGTGACCCTAATTTGTAATGTAAGATAGCCATTGCACGCCTTATCGAATAGTTTATTTAGAAATTAATAGACAGTATCCATGAGTTTGACAAATTCGGATTAATGCATCATGTTTTGCTCCACAGTAATTTTTATAAAGTTTCCAGAATGCAAATGTGATGGAGATTTTATTGAGGGCAAATAGTTGCGTTAATGTGTAATATAGATGTTTTTAACTTTCGGTGCCCCTGGTTATCCTAATGTTTTCCTCTCTAGCTCTCAGATGGCTCCTGGCTATGCAGTTGCAGTGATGGGTATTGACTTTACCCTTCGCTATTTCTATAAAGTTCTCTTGGACCTGCTTCCCATTTGCAATCAGGATAAAGGAAACAAGATCAGGTTGGTTGACGATGTTCCGCGTGGAAATTTTACATGCTTTTGTTCCCCCCGATGTCTGCATTGTATCTTCTTTTTTCTTCTATATTTTGTATATTATGATCACTTCTTATAAAATTCTTCTATTTTTTCTGTATTGTGAATTCACAAGAAAAGAAAAATGAAAAGAGGGTAGAGGAGATAAGCTGATTATCTTGCCATTCATATCAGGACTGAGCTATTCTGCATCATCTGCCCCACATACTTTCTTCAGAGATTCTGCCTTGATTTTTTTTTTAATCTGGTGCTTTCACTCTTACCGCTCTGAGGTACCATCTCCCCGTTTTTTTGCCCACAGCCACAATTCCTTTCACATCTTTTTTTTTTTTGTCGTTGAGAGACCATATAAAACAGGATTAACCAAGAGGGGGCTGTGGTTTAGTGGCAGAATGAGTGCAATTAGGTGCTTGTCTAGAAAAGGGGGAGGGTGTTTAAACAATAAGGAGTCTGGTAACTGGAGATGATGATTTTAAGTATAGGTTTGTGTGCATTTAGATGCTTCATAATGGAGGACAGAGGTTACCTGGTGGCCCACCCCACTCTCATTGACCCAAAAGGCCACGCCCCTGCAGAGCAACAGCACATTACACACAAGGTAATTGAATCCAAAATAAGACGGTTTCAATCGCACACTTAATACAAATAGAGGGATATTTAGTAAGTCCTGGATTGTATTAAAATGTTATTTGACTAGACAAATATTGTAATATTGCAGCAATAGTCATCGCCATAAGAAGTAAATATAATCTACTAAATTAGCCTACATATGTAAGATAATAATGAAAATTAAGTTTTGTGAATCTGTGATACAATTCATTACTATTGTTTTTTAAAACCAGGAGCCACTTGTTGCCAATGATATACTGAACCACCCCAACTTTGTGAAGAAGAATCTGTGCAATAGCTTCAGTGATCGCACTGTGCAGCGCTTCTACAAGTTCAATACCAGCATCATGGTAAGTTATGAATGACTTGTTGAAAGAAAGGTTTTTGACGTTATTCAACGCTGCCATCGCGTGGTCATCCATAGTTTTGCAACAGTAAATTAAGACGTCCAATTTTCTTTGTGTACTCAGGGCCCACTTAAGAAGTGAATCCAGTTTTTGTATTTACCGTGGATACAGTTAACTCTTTTTATCATTATATTCACACCTCTTGTTGTCCATAGGGAGACTTGACCAACCTTGTCCATGGCAGCCATTGCTCTAAGTATCGTCTGACTCGGATACCTGGTACCAATGCCTTTGCTGGTATTGTCAATGAGACGTGTGACTCTCTAGCTTTCTGTGCCTGCAGCACAGTGGACCGTCTTTGTCTGAACTGCCACAGGTACTACCTAACATGACACTTAGCTCATTCCAAATTTGAAGTGCATCTGTTTTTGTTTATCCCATCAGAAAAAAAAGAACTAAATGATCCATGTTTGCGCTCCTCAATATAATTAATTACAACACTCTTCTTCTAGAATGGAGCAGAACGAATGTGAGTGCCCATGTGAGTGCCCTTTAGAGGTGAATGAGTGTACTGGTAACCTCACAAATGCTGAAAACAGGTCAGTAGTGCTGAGCACCACTTCTTGTCATGGTTTTTGTATTTTGGTTTTTTTTTTTAGTCTTATGTAGAATGATGCAAACATTTCTGACAGATTTAGAGCCACACCCTTAAATGAAAAGTATAATGCTTGTCAAAAATGTCTTTCACACAGTTCATTCATTCATTTTCTGAACCACTTATGGTCACAAGGGTCACGGGGGGTGCTGGAACCTAACTCAGCTGACTTCGGGCACCAGGCAGGAGACACCCTTAATCGGTGGCCAGCCGATCGCAGGCCACGAGGAGATGGACAACCATGCACACTCACACACACACCTAGGGGCAATTTAGAGTGTTCAACCAGCCTACCATGCATGTTTTTGGAATGTGGGACGAAACCGGAGTACCCGGAGAAAACCCATGCAATCCCGTGGAAAACATGCAAACTCCACACAGGAGGACCGACCTGGGATCGAACACAGGACCCCAAACTGTGAGGCCGACGCGCTGACCACTCTCCACCAAGCCGCCCTTTACACATTTGATGATTCATAAATGTATAAATCCTGGCACTGGTTAGGTCTTTGTACAAGATTGACACTTGAACATTTTACCGTATGTGTGATCTGTTTCCTCCAAAGTAGTCAAGCAGATTTTTCTGCTGTAAATTTGTTGGAAGTCTTGCTATTGTTCTTGTAAATAATAGTGATATTTCTATCATATCCTTCCTGCTGTCATCATCATGTGCTATGTGCTTTTTTTCGTCTGTGTGTGTGTGTGGGGGGTGTGCTTGTTTGAATGTCAGATATTTTCTCCTAGTTCCAGTATAACTGTGTGAGTGTTTCTTAAATGAATGTTCTTATTCTTTCAGCACTTCTAGAACTGTCTGTACAGTCTCCATTCTTCTTCCTTTCTTTCTGGCAATCTGTCCATCATTCAATGCCTCTCACATCTTCGCGTTCACCCACGTCCTTTCATCAATCATCACAAGTGTCTGAGTGCCACGTCCGCCCTCGTTTCAGGAAGACCAACGCTTACTCATTTCCGTTGTCAAATAATTTTACTCCTCCTTCTACTCAGTCATAATTACTCTCGTCTTCTCAGAGCTCTTATGCAGTGTTTTACAAATAAAGACAACAATCAGTGCCACACTTTTCACTCTTAATGTATTCTCTATCACATTTGACAGAAATCCTAGCTGTGAGGTACATCAGGAGCCAATCAGTTTGAATGTGATTGAGCCCAGTCTACAGGACACACTGCCTCAATGTATCAACACCCGCTGCAGCCAAAGATTCAGCAGCAGGTGAACATACAAACAGTGTATGAACATATGAACCGGAAAATCTAGGTTTTGATTTGAGTTGGATGCAACACACTTCTATGAAATGACGCTGTTATAACTCGTTCCCAGTGGTGCGGTCCCTCCTTGTGGGCAAAAATAGACATTTTTATAGTAATTTTATGACTACTTGAGAAAGGTCACTTTTGCTTCAAAAAAATGAAGGCTGTCAAGTGTATGCCAAATCATGAATTCGTGCTAAAATACCTGTTTACATGTGTCTTGCTCAATTAGAGGTCTTTGGGAATTCTTGTGGAAAATTGACAAGAACAAATGGGTGAATTGAAATTAGATATTTGTATTATTATTTTGTCATATAATAATTACTCATCCTTACTTGAGGCTCCCCAAAAGCAAATTTCTTAAAATGCCAGCAAAAATGAGTTAGAATTGAATATTATTTATAATATTATTATAATTAATAATAATTATAATATTTATAATAATTTATTCAGATTTTTTGGGGTACCTTTTATCTCAGTTTAGTATTAAGTACATCTTTATTCTCCAAACAATTTTGCCAAGCAACACCTAAACTTGTATTTACCCGAGATATTGATGAAAGGTAACACATTTTAAGATTTTACGTACAAAGAAAATAACAAAACAGAACAGCACTACAGCGGACAAAATATGACGAGAAAGGACATTATTCATAGGCTTGACAAAGTTCCAACAATACTGTATGCCGTTTCAGTGATTGCTTTGGTGTTTTGGACTGTGAGTGGTGCATGGTGGACAGCGATGGCAAGACACATCTGGACAAGCCTTATTGTGCCCTGCAGAAGGAATGCTTCGGCGGCATTGTTGGTGCAAAAAGTCCATATGTTGATTCCATGGGTCTCCTCGGTAAGTTACACAATACCTACGAAGTCCTATAACTATCTATCTAGTAGACACATGCCTTGACAATAAACCAAGCACAATACACTTTTTATTCTGCTGCAAAAGTGTGTTTTTAGACCACAAAAATGCAATAAGTGACTCTGCCTTCCCTTCAGAAATGTTTTCTCTACAGGCTAATTGGCAATCTGATCCAATTAGATGGCTTTTAGGAGCAAAAAGAAATGGAAGTACAAAGTGTACCTGCAGTTCCGCAGGCATTGTTTTGTACGCATCTGGCTTGTTGTTCATCAGAAACCTTTCATATAACTTCTTACTTACTCATCACTACTTCATTTGTCTCTTCTTCAGATGAGGAGGTGGCGTCTCTAAACATGATCAAAAGTGCCCCGGTGGGCCCGGTTGCTGGGGGTATTATGGGATGCATCATGGTGCTGGTATTGGCTGTGTACGCATATAGACACCAGATTCACAGACGCTCGCACCAGCACATGTCACCATTGGCAGCACAAGGTACGGTTGTAAGACTCGTACTACATCACCTCGGTCTCGAAAAACATATGCACAAAGGCAAAGTTCAATAGCAAAAAATTAGCAATTAGTTGTGTCCATTTGCTTTAATAAAATAAATGAATAAATATATCGCATTGTAAAAACCCGACTTTTGTTTATACGAAGCTACTCATCACAAAGGAGATCCCAGGTGGCAAAGCAGAACTTAAATTATCTTAGTTGAATAATTCTTTGTGAATGATGGAGACTGGGCTGATTATGAATTCATCCAAAAGTATTAGCATTTTGATTCCTAGTTTTTATGCAGCATCATGCTCTCACATATTTTTACATGGAAATAAAATCACTTTTATATTCTGACTGAGCTTTGTCTCCACCTTGCACCAGAAATGTCCGTGAGGATGTCCAATCTGGATAATGATAGAGATGATCGAGATGATGACAGCCACGAAGACCGAGGCATAAGTAAGCTTTGTTTGGATGATGATGGTTTTGATGCTTTGTATATAAAATTGTTGTGTGAATATAGCATCACAGTTTAAAGAGAGGTGGTAGTTGATGAAAGGAAAGGCATTATGCCAATGCCAATGATCGTCTGTCCTAACCTGCCTAGCTTTTATTAGGAGTCTGTCGAAATTCCCGATTATTTGTATTCAAGCAATTGAATAGTTGATTTGCGTCCCCTCTGAGGTCCTCACGTAGTAGGGTATTTTGCATTTGGCCCATCACCCTAAATCCAGGCAAACAAATACAAAAGTTTTTCAAATGGCCAACCAGAGTGAAGATTTGTGAATTTTACCCCTCATGCATTGTCAAGTGTTCAATTGGAACTGGACATTTTTGTTGTTTTACCAGTTGAAAAATCACTGCCTGCGTCAATATATTCAAAGACGGGGCACATAGACTCAGGGAGGTTTTAGCACCACTGCTGGACAAGGTGCTTTTGTCTGTCTCATTCTTAATAGTCAAATATACTGCTCCGATTCAAGGACACGGTTCTATTATATTTGCCATTACCACGCTCGAGGCATGTTCACCTTTAACGTCTTCAATATATTACGTCTCTCTGCAGGTCTGTCAATTCTTCACTATGTTCAACTGTTTGTCAAAGTTTTGAATAGATATGTGAAACACTGGCCAACTTGCTATTCCTGATCAGCTGCAATGAATTGTCAACATTTTTTTCAAAGTTATGCGTCAACAGTGGAACTCGAACATAGGGGTGCATTTTCATTAATGTTGCTTGGGTGCAAGAGCTTAACTACTATACTACGGAGTAGCACGAATCACAATGAAATCAAAGTGTGACAGGTTTAACCATGTAAAAGGTCTGGCACTCTCATGAAATTATGCGGTTGGGTGTAGATGAAACGAGGTTGTATGTACGCATATTTTTTTTCTTGAATAATGGGGCAGAATACTTTTTAAAAGGCCCAGCTCACATGCACTAAACCTAAATCATGTGTCTGCTCTTCTTTCTTTCAGTTAGTAATACACGTTTTATTGCTGCGGTGATTGAGAGGCACACCCACACTCCAGAACGACGACGGAGATACTGGGGAAGATCAGGCACAGAGAGTGACCACGGTAAGACACTTTATTTAATTTTTCATTCCAACAAAAGTATAGGGAAACATCTCTTAATCATTGGATTAAGTATTCCCGGTTGGACAAGACAGAATATTTCCTCTAAACTCTAACTCTGATTTTGCACGATGATTGTGTCTTCAGTATTTATACAAACAGTTAGGAGAGGCCACCATTTCTGTGAAGTACAATTTTCGACTATTAGCCATGCCCTCTGTCTGGTCCAGCATGAGTGCCCTTCCAAATGTTCTTTTGAAGTAGTTTTTCAGGAAGAACTGCTGAAGCAGAATAAAAGAGAACTATTGTTTTTTGATTTGTTGTTGTTTTCTTCCTCTGTTTTTCCCTACTGTGGTCATAATGACGGGTCTGCAGTTCATGCTGAGTCGCTGAATGATTAGAATTGCTGCCTCACAGAAAAGGTCTTCCCACGGTCATCTGTGTTAGCTTAGACTTATAAGGGTCAATAAGGAAAAATTTGCAATTTGCTCACAAATGTGTGCAACTCTGTAAAACAAAACAAACACTGGACCACTACAATTGTACTCAATTTTCCAAACCAACAGAATACATGAAAGTTTTAAATAATCTGAAAAGTGTGAAATAAGAAGCAACTAGAGATGCACTGTTGAGAGAGTAGAATCACTGCCGAAGTAGCCAAATTCAAAGTAGGGCAATGTACCTGACATCTGGAACCTTGAGCCCTTTCTCTTCTCATCATCTACCCAGCAAATATGAGTTAACTAGGCTAATCCATTTTAAAATTAGCACAAAATTCCTTTTCTCACCTCTGATTTTTTACCTCGTTACCCTAAAATGTTATAATCTCTACCGTTTCATTTTGCAAACATATCCTGCAAGTCTGAGAAAAAGATTGTTTTTGTGCCGAGTTATCTTGAACAGAAACGACTACATATCCTTGGCCTTCTGTAGGTTTCACTAACTGGCAGAGGTAAAAAGAGGTTAAAACTATGTGTACTCACAAGTTTCTTTGAAACTTTGCCACTAACACTGAGGAGTGACCGAAATTGACACAGCATTGCTGATGCCATCAACTATAGGAACATGTGCCAGTGCACAGATGGTGAGAGTACAAATCTGCCAATGAAAGTCAGTGGCCTTCAAGACTTATTTTAATTGCATTTATAATCACAAAATCTCAAGGATAATGCCTCAATTATCCTTTTTTATGGCTATGCTTATAAAAATAAAAAATAAAAAACTGAAAGAATTATAAAGAAAATATTGTTAGTGTCACTATTCCATTCTGACCGAATACATGATCTTGACTTTTTCCTACAGTGCACGAGCAATATATGCGTCACTTCTCCTTAAGCAATGAAAGGATATGTATCGTATTTATTCGAATATAACACGCAAAATTTTGTACCAAAAAACTGAAGCAAAGTTTGGGCGCGCGTTATATACAAATCCCGGTGAAAAAGTCCCCTCCGCAGCCGTTATGTATAATGGGAGACAGAACCTGTCTTTGTCTGTCAGATGTGACAATTTACCTTATTTTACAGATGCCAGCCCTCTCCAAATAGCCTTTGGCAAGTTTAGGGGTAAAAATTTAAAAAAGTTGCTCCAGGGAAACGTTAGCGAAGAATGGAATTAATTGTTTGGTGAATCTGATGACGATGAATCAGACTTTAACATTTTTAAAATTTTATAATGATGAATGAGACTAAGGACTTAAAATTGTAAATTCCATTTGAGAACTGTGTTCTTACTGGTAGAAGATCGTTTTACCAGGTTTCCGTCCCATAGGTTGTGAATAAATGCTTTGTCATGGCGACATGTACAGCATTTGCTAGTTACCAGTACCGGTGCAATCCTTGGTGTGAGCTGAGAAAAAGTGAAAAAAAATGTATACCAATTTTTAAGTCACAAATTATGGGTGCGCGTTATACACGGGTCTGCGTTATACTCAAATAAATATGGTATACATGATAGACTCAATGTTAGAAATACATTGTACATTTTGGAAGTACACTGTAATCCAACCAACGCTTAGGTACACATACATAGGAGACTGCGAGCCTTTTTTAAATGTAACAAGTGTTAGTTAGACTCCAAATAGTTCTGAACATGCAGGTAATGGATCTTCTACTCTTGAGCCTCGACGCCCCAAGTGAAATGCCAGTCCATTTGAAGAATAATTACTTTGTATATCCAGATGTCTCGCATTTATAGACACAAAGCCATCAGAGGAAGGGACATAAGTCACAATCGGGTAGCCATGGTGTGCATGTGCGTTAAATTTAAATGAAAAACTTTCTTTACGCAATATTTTATTTATATTCTGCTGTGATGTTCTGTTTATAGAAACGATGAACATGTAGTAGTCATTATTTAGTTTGACAGTGTTAGAAAATTGTATCACAATTAAATATTTTATAAATCAACACAGAAATTTACATGGCCTACACCATTTACAAATATTTGCAAAAATATAACATTTTACCATCAATGTTTAGCTGCAGGAATCCTAACTCATACAACAAAGAATGTAACAAAGAAAATTGTGAATATCGTAGTGGGGCAGTGGGGCTTATTGGTAGAGTAGTCGTTTTTCACTGGCCCTAGTGACCTCATCTAACTACCCTTGAGCAAGATAGTGAACTGGGGATCTCTCAGCCAAAGCGACCCTGTGGATGAGAAAATCTAGAAACTGGATACATGGAATTTAGGTGCTCTATTTTGAGGAAAATTCCCCTATAAAAATCCATTTTAAACATGTCCTATTGTGTGTGCTTTAGTAAGCAGGGCCTCGCATTCACGATTGTGGGTGGATGGACAGTTCCATTCACGTGGACTCTTTACTCCCACGCAAGGCATCACTCTAGAGCGTTTCTGCTTGTTGTTGCATAACGGGAGATGAGAGGAAAGAAATGATGAAAATGAAGAGTGGGCTAAGCAAATCTTTCGACACAGTATTTCAGAAAGACAATGATGTGCGATGAAGCCATAAGGAGATCAACATGTTGCGTAACAGGAATGTCATGATCTGTGAATGCCAAATGGGTCAATGCATGGTTTGCATTCATATAGTAAGGCAGTCTATAGTTTAAGATGCCTTTACATATTGGTCCATATGCAGGGAATCAAGAGGAGAGTAGGTTCTAGTAGCTCAGTGACTCACTCAAGAACACTTCTATTCACCTCTGTCCTCAAGATACTAAAATGACAAAAAGATTAGACATGTGAAACGCAAAGGCTACAAGGAGTTGAAAATAATAGAGTGAGAGAGGGGGTCATACCAGCAGGGATTACAAGCAAATGCCTAACAAAGTAGCCACTTGAAATTAGCTTCTTCTCTATCCGGGTCAAAGGTGTCCTCCTACACTTAGCCACTCACAGTATTGACTTGCAATAATCTTGGAATGCTCCCAGAAGGTGTTGAAAGCGACTATTTAGTCAATTGATTCCATGTATAATTCTTATTTGTATTGATTTTAGAGAGGGTCGTTAGACTCTTCTACAAGACTAATTTGTATTCATTTAATCAAAGGAAATGTATTTGGTAATGGCTTGTACACTCTCCAAAGAGCTGGATCTCTGGAGTGCCTGCCAACCCTTCAAGTGTGAAATTGAACAAGCAATTCTTTAGTTACATTCCTGTTAAGGGAAATATCTGAAGTTTTGGTTATGTAGTGTTTTGTGTTCATATTAAGGGTGTGCCCGATCAAAAATCGGACCAAAATTAATTGGAAATCGGGTCCAATCGCATCATTTTCAGAGAATTGGGTAAAAAAGAGATATTAATTTTTTTAATGTATTGATTTACATTTGTTGGTATTAACTTATTAGCTGCCTTTGACGGCCACCCAATCAAATTGGATTGGATCTCTCTCGCCGATAATTGGAGTGAAATAGGATCACTGTCTGTGGCAGTTAATGAGTTAAGATAAGAAGAAACAAAATGATCCATAAGTATAATGCAAAAAAATTATAGCTGTACAGCTTATTTTAGAATATTTTTATATGCATACTGACACTATTGAAACAAACCTTGCAGTAAAAAAAAGAAATGTCTAACAAATCACAACTAAAATAGCTCAAATCACCGCATTGGGTGACCAAGTTTATCTGCTCTATAAGTTTATTCATGCAAGTTACATACATTGTTTAAACAATTTGTTTGCAACCTTATTTTGTTGCTGCACAACTGAAAAAAGGAATTTGTGATTTTTCTTTCTGCATCGTTGAAAACACACTTATAGGATTATAATGTTGCGATAGCTCTCTTCAAATTGGGTGGACCAAAGAAATTTGAATGTAGTACTTTTTCCCCTACTTAATACATTTCTTGGGTATCGGATTGGGTCTCGGTATCAGCAGATTATCAAAATCAAGGGACTCGGAGTCACATGCGAAAATTTGTTATCGAAACATCCCTATGTATGTTTATATAGTGGCTTGTGTTAAATGCTTTTAGTGTCATTGCTGACGGCCACTTTTTTTCCAATTGTACACTGAGCTTTGCCCAAGTTGAAGCTAAGACAGTCAGATCATTGCGGTAATAACAGCCAGATAAGCCATCGTCCCAACATTATATGGTACAATGGGCTCCTTCCAGTAAGACATGTGGTCTTTGAAATGTGATGAATAAAAGAATTGTTTTTTCATGTCAAAAATGATCACAATGATGTATTAAAATGTTAACAATTTAGTTTTTTTTTTTTTTAACATTGGCGGACCAGTGGAAGAGCGGTTAGTGCGTCGGCCTCACAGTTCTAGGGTGTGTGGGTGTGTGAAGTTTGCATGTTCTCCCCGGGCTAGCGTGGGTTTTCTCTGGGCCCTCTGGTTTCCTCCTACATCCCAAAAACATGCAGGCTTGGCTGGTTGAACATTCTAAATTTCCCTTAGATATGAGTATAAGCGTGAATGATTGTCCGTCTCCTTGATCCTTCCAGATGAAAAAACACAGACAAGTACTATGCACTAAGTAAGCAGAAACTATGGCGCTGGGAACTAAATGACGGACATTCTATGGGTGTGGGAAATGTTGTAGGTTAAGTATATCCTAACCCAAGAACTCCTTGTATCCCATAATACAATGAGAGAGCATACAAAATCTTGCACATTTGTTGAATATAGAATAATGTAGGAAAACTGGATCGTCCCACTTGGCGTGTTCACTCAATTCTTCATGTGTTATCCTCCAGGCTACAGCACCATGAGTCCGCAAGAGGACAGCGAGAATCCTCCAGGCAACAACGACCCACTTTCGGCCGGCGTCGACGTGGGTAACCACGACGATGACATGGACCTGGACACCCCACCTCAGACGGCAGCCTTACTCAGCCACAAATTCTATCCCTATCGGCACACGCACCATCATCCACTGCACACGCACCACCTCCAAGCGGCGGTCACTGTTCACAGCGTGGATGCTGAATGCTGAGCTGCCTCAAGGATAGAATTGAGAAAATGTGCTTATTCAAGCACTTCATATTGAGCTCATGGTTCCCAGAAACTTGTTTCCACTGATCTGAACTCCACCTGAAAAAGAAAATGTGCAAACTATTTTTAAATTTGTTTTCTGAAGGAATCGGGACTTCTGGACTCATTGAGGAGCGACCCCCGATGCAAATAAAGCACATTTCGGGGACGTTCCTTGAAATGGGCGAGGCTTAAACCTATGAATGTGCTTCATTTCCCAATCGAGGCCCCAACATGAACTGAATGGATTGTCCAGTTTCAGGTAGACTCACAAAGTACTCGCTATTACTACTGGATCACAGGACTCTGTAAGCTCATCCGCATGCTTTAACGCATAAACCTTACGAGGAAAACATACTCCACTCATTTAGTCAACAAACAAAAACAAAGTTATAGCATCCTCACAAGTGTCGCGGGGGGTGCTGGAGCCTATCCCAGCTAACTATGGGCACCAAGAAGGGGACACCCTGGTTGGGGCGATCATTTTATACTTGTGTACACACAATAGTGTCGCATTGTGGTACAAATACACAAGTTCAAAATTGAAAGCGATTTTAACATTTCTTCCATCACCTTTTTATCCATGGGCATTAAATAACACAATATGGCAAAAACATGACAATCTGACCAAAACAATATGCAATAAAATTCATCATAAAGTCCCACTGTCATTTTAAGCATAAATAGATGGGCCTCACTAACCCATCCATCAGAAAAAGGAAAATCTGACAGAACACTGTCTGAACAGTAAAATGACAACGGAAACATAATTTTTCTGATTTTGTTTGTCTTCTGGCCCACTTTCAACTGCACATTCCAACTTGTCGTACAACAAAATCTACTAATCTCCAATGTAATTTCGACCCCAAAACTCAAAAGTCCGTCATGCGAACGTATTATGGATGCGTGCCTGGTAGTTTCTGTACTTAACATAATGTCATCATGGTGAGCCAAATTTACCCAAAATTATTTTCATACAAAATTTCAATAATTAAGGGTCTTTATCATTCTTTAAAACGTCTTGAATACCTTTGAACAAAATTCAGTCGTTCATTACCGTATTTTCACGACTATACGGTGCATCGTAGCATAGCCGCAGTGTCAATAACGAGTGCTAGTTCTGTATTTTACACACACAAAGGACGCACCGTTTTTATAGACGCAGCCAGGCATGGCAAAACATACACCAGCTTAAATATATATGCTACACCCACACGCTAAAAACACGTTTTTAAAAAGGCAACGGAAGCAAAACTGAGTTTGGTTGTACTTTATTTAGCCATTTTACAATGTACTCACGTCATCATCACCCCCAATACATCAAAGTCCTCATTTTCTGTGTCCGAATTGAACAATTGTCCAAATGAGTCATCGAAAATGCTGAGTTTTATACGTTCGTCCAGGCGGCCACAATCCATTCGCAAATAGTAGCTAGCTAGTAGCTAGCGTAACTTTTCCAACGCTGCTTTCCATCCTTCGTAAAGCTGTGATGATGTCGATGTATACAGGCCACAATCCATTGGGTGTATTGACAGAAGAACTACATATCCCAGCAGTCACTGCACAGTACTTTTTCTACGGGGAAAATAGTAGTCGGGGGCTGCTTGCCGTAGTTGTGAGAGCTGTAGAGGATGGTGTACCCTATCGACTGATTTATTTTATTTTATCGTGATAACAACTTTAGTACCGGTCCATATATAAAGCGCACTGGATTATAAGGCGCCCTGTCTATTTTGGAGAAAATTTAAGACTTTTATGTGCGCCTTATAGTCGTGAAAATACGGTAAACTAATTAGTAATCCAATTGTTCGATTATTGGGCAAAATTGGCATACTAATGAGGACAACACGTGTGCTTGTACCTAACCCACAAGATGGATATCAAGGATATGGAATAAGTCCTAAGACTTGATGCTATGATGATTGAGCTGTAACTGTTATTTTTGCATCCACATCCAGGATGGAACATTGCTTCCTTGCAACCACGGCGAGCAATTTTAGACACAACCTGCTGCATATCCGCTGTGTTCTCACACCTGCAGACTCTTTGTAATGTGTGTGCAGAATTGTCAAAATTAAGAAATACCGAATTTGTAAAAATCGTTGTTGTTGAAGAATGGGAGAGTGCGAGAGATGCTGCTGTTTTACAGAGGAGAGGCACGTCTGCCAGCTCCTTTGTGGTTAACCACTCAAAGTGTGTGTGTGTTAGCATGTGTGTGTGTGGACATGTCTGTGTAGTTGCTGGTCCACACAAGAAAAATGAAAGGAACTTTTAATAACTGTGTTTGCGTGCGTGCGTGCCTTTTCATTGAATGCATTATTGTATTTTTCCTCAAGATAATACAACAGAATATCGTTGAGTAATCTACTTATATTGTTTCGTCTCCTGATGAAAAGTCACATGATCCATTAAGCGCACAGTGACTTTGATTTGTTGATGTGGTCAGATTTTGACTTCTCGGTACAAAAATGTCTATTGTTTTCAAGAAGCATTTATGAAGTGTATATAGAAAATCGGAAATCGCTTATCACTCCATTTTTACTGTTCCCAAGTAAGCCTTGAATGATATTTTGATGTTCGGTTCGAATGGAAAAGTGTGTTTGCGGTGTCTCGCTATATTCTGGATGCCTTGGATAAATGTTTTAGGTTTATTATTTTTTTAGGTCCATATTGGATGGAAGTCAGTACTTGGAAGAATACACTATTATTCACTTTTACTTGAGACTTTAGTTTTTCAAAGTTTTATTGTGTCTTGATAAAGCTCCAAAATGTTGTTGTAAATATGCAGAGAACGGTACATTTTTACGCAGGGAAAAAAAAGATGTCACATTCTGCTAAAAATCTACATTCACGTTTATCAAGTAACAGAATTTCAAATCATAGTTTTCGGAGAATAACGCGTAATATTTCCAGGGGGAAAAAGTAATAACTATACAAAAAGTGTAACATAAAAATTTATAAGGAAATGTGTATTTTTACGAGAAAAGTCACAATAGCATCATTTTACAACTGTTCACTCATAATTACAACTTTTGATTTAATACATTTCATTGTTGACATTTTGTTTTAATAATATGACTTCGCGTAACTGTGACACTATGACATCTTTGTAAGCTTGTTTTAATAGCTGCCTAGCTATATGTTCACTCCCCTTTTTTGACAAGTCACAATTGAGGTCAAAACAGACTTTAAAGGTGACTATCTGTCTTTTGTTTTGTAAAAGTATGTTAGATTCTTGTGCTCAGGCATTTTGTCTTACCTATCCTTTGTCAAAGTTTTTAAAAAAATATTTTTTTAAACAGTATTCACCAGCTGTTCTATTACCCCGGCACGTGTGTGCGTACAGAAGTAACATTTAATCATGTACCGAAGGACGTACATTGCCCTCTCATGTAATGTATGATATAAAGTTATCAAATTGAGAATTATTGCAATGTGAATGTCATAAAGTTCATTTTACATTTTAAAGTGAAAGTGCCGTCAGATGCTTGGGACGTCTCAGCGAGCGTCTTTTTATGGTGAAGGCCTTGCGTTGTCCTGCCATGCTTCTTACACACTGAAGAAAAACTCGAGATTTATTGCATTTCTTTAATCTCATCAAAGCAATGAAACATAATTCATTAATATTGTAATGAAGTTAAACGGCATCGTACAACAGAACAGTCATGTGGTGCGTTCTACTCTAAAGAATGCACTGCAGGGAAAATAAACATTTAACCATGATTGCTCATGATGTATCTGTAGGGTACCCGGACGTTTGGTCGACGGACACTTGGTCCCCGGACGTTTGGTCGAACGGACGGGAGCGAGCGAGCGAATCCGGTGACGAATAACATGTACACACACGCCAATAATACGCAACTTATTGATAATTTTGATATTAGATATTTAGATATTAATGCTCTGACATTTACAAAGTCTCTCTCTCTCATGATTATAATTTTGAGAGCGAGAGATTACCTGGTTGATCGCTTTCAACAGTAAACTCTCTGCCGGGAGCGAGCGAGCGAATCCGGCGACGAATAACATGTACACACACGCCAATAATACGCAATTTATTGATAATTTTGATATTAGATATTAATGCTCTGACATTTACAAAGTCTCTCTCTCATGATTATAATTTTGAAAGATTACCTGGTTGATTGCTTTCAACAGTAAAATCTCTGTCTCTCTCTCTCGCTCTCTCTCATGATAATAATTTTGAGAGCGAGCGAATCCGTCGACCAAACGTCCGGTCACTATTTGGAGCCAACTTAGTCATTTTGCTAGTAGACAAATATACATACTAGGTACATATATTATGTGTTGCCTTCATTATAAGGCTTTTAATTTTTTTGCTGCTCCAGATAATTTTGTTTTTTGGGGTATTTTTGGTCCAATATGGCTCTTTCATACCTGTCAACCTCTGCCGATAACTGCCCTTATAAATGATTATGACTCCTCTTACAAACCCCCAAAAAACCTTACAAACACCGTACGAGTCGTACGGTGTTTGTAAGGTTTTTGGGGGGTTTGTAAGGGGAATCATAATCATTTATAAGGGCAGTTATCGGCAGAGGTTGACAGGTATGCTCTTTCAAGATTTTGGGTTGCTGACCCATGGATTAGTGATGAACACACTGGTGACAATAGATCTAAACTTCACAAAAAAAGGTTATCAAGTTCATTGTCTTGATTAACACGCAACAAAACCTGTGTTCCAGTATGCATAAATGAATGTAATATCATGCATGCACACATCTGCCACATTCATAATGCCAAACTTAAAAAAAAATACTGACACAACTCTGTTGTCGTTCAAATACGTAAGCAAGACAACAATTTTAAATGTGCACAATTTCTGTAAACTGCTTTGCTTTACCATTGTATAGCAGACAGTGTTAATCATCAAAATAGCGGCCAAACAAGTGACTGCACAATACTGCCACAGTGCAGCTGTCATGCTGACAGATCCATACAAAAAAAATCTTGCCTCCACTGTCACTGTTACTGTTACTCCACTTGACTATGCCAAGCAAATGCAGTAAATTAGGGCATGGAGCTCAGTGTCCAAGAGCCCTTGGGTCATTTCACTCTCTGCTCTGCCAGCATGTACAGCAGGCATGCACTCGCAGCATATTTCCGAGCCCTACTTTTCTCAAGTTGTCTAGCTAGATTGATTATGAGAATAGTCTTGCACGCAGAGCGTTGATGAGGAGGACTTTCCATATCATTGTAGTTTATATTGGTAGGAAAATCCAACATAGTAGCTCAATGACACTGTTATGTAGAGTACTGTAGTAGGATTTTAGCAGGTTTTTCAGGTGTCTGTTTGTTTATTTTTCAGATACCATTTACTTTTAACACTACATCTTCAAACAAACAACTGCCATTTATACTCATTATTTAGTCTAAATTAGCTTGTAAATATTTCAACCACCACAGATGACAATAAAATATGAGAACAGCACAGCAAAGGAGAGGTAAAATCACAAATGAGAGCAGTTACTATAAGTGATTCAAATTTGGGAACGCAATTGTTTGCCCTGTGTTAGCATAAAGGAAATAATTCCATCATGTCGCCCTAAAAATTCGAGGTGAAGGTGCTGATGGTTTCGACAACCAAGAAGCTCCTACTCTTTGGAAATATTATATTCGATTAGAAAGAACATACAGTATCTTACAAGTAAGAGGTATAAATACTGTGCCATTTTTACTTTTTTGGTCTAATCTTTTATATAGTAAAAACTTATTTCCACTTTCATCAAAATCATTTTTTCACAGTGTTTGTTGTTCTACAGTCCAGAAAATGAGCACCTTGACCTTATTTACGATCATTTTGACATACCGTACCAGTGAGTAGAATAATTTTTCAATACTATTTGCTTACATTATTTACATGGTTGTGCAATAACGATGGTATCCCTGACATTACTGGTTGCGAGTATGGTTATGACCACAATAATAAGACAGGGAATTCTCTATATTATCTTTCCAATGTGTCGAGGTCATCTCATTTTAATAGGTCATCAGCCCCTTCATCTCTTTTAAAGGATGTACAGTAATCCCTCGATTATCGTGGTTAATATAGACCAGACATGGCCGCGATAAGAAAAACTGTGAAGTAGGGTCACCCCTATTGAGAAAAAAAATATATATATACATATATATATATATATATATATATATATATATATATATATATATATATATATATATATATATATATATATATATATTTACCTCAGTGCTGAGTCCTAGTAGCAAGCAGAGGACATGGCAGTTGCTTCCACTTGCGAATTTCAGCATGGATTTTCACATTTTTATGAACTTTAAAAAAATCTTTTCTTTTTACTTTAGTGCTGAGTCCTAGTAGCAAGCGGAGGACAGGGGGGTAGCTTCCGCTTGCGAGTTTCAGTGTGGATTTTCACATTTTTATGAACTTACACAAAACAAATAATTAAAAAAATAATTCCCCCTGAAAAAAAATCTGCGATGTAGTGAAGCCACCAAAGTTGAAGCTGCAATATTCGAGGGATTACTGTAATTGCATGCTCCAAAAACCAAGAGGCATTGTCAAACCCCATTTCCTATCCTACTCAGTACGCCATAGTGAGATGTCTGCAATCACACAGGCACAACCGCAGTGCAAGTAGACGCACGGATGCGTTAGCCATCAACTCCTACACGAAAGAACCACTTTGCCACTCAGGGTTCATTCTGGGCTCTTTCCCTCCTCTTCAAATACACCCCCCTCCTCCCCAACGCCCACCAAGCGCACACCAGGTGCCACTCTGCTCACCCACGCCTTCACGCTCTCATGCAGTCCCAGTGAACATTTTCCTCTTTGTCCTCCCACCTACTTCAAAATGCTATGAACCAATGGCTGACAAGCTCAAACACTGACAGGACTCTGGTTTACACAATTTGCGATGGACTAAAAATCGCTTATCTACTTCATTTGTAAAGCATAACTTAATTACCTAGGATTTAACTACAGAAATTGAAATTGGGTTTAGAGCAGCTGCATGAAATTTTTCTGTTTGTCCCAAATGCACGTGCGCACACACACAAGACAATAAGAAAACTCACAGTGTGAAAACAACAAGTGATTTTCTCATAGGAATTGATTTCAACACTTTAAGGAGGGATTCACGCATTTTAAAAAATCAGCCAGTGTGTCAGACAAGTCCTTGCCTTCAACTGCTCAATGATTCATGTCCCCCAATCTGTCAGCACTCACACGGGATTTTGCTGTTTAATATCCTTTTTGGATATAATTGCTTTTATGATTCTTGTAAATGAAAAGAAAAGAGTCTGCCAAGTAAAGAAACTTGAATGCACTCTTCTTTAAAGGTGACAAATAGTATACATTCATTCATTTTCCTTTTCGTTTTTATTGGATAAAAAAATCAATTCTCCTACAGTGATATTACTTTGCATAATTCTCTTATTGATTCAACATCCATCTATAATGATCTTTACAGGGGTGTTTTTGGTGTAAATAAACAATAGGTGACTGCACTTCCACTCTCGTCCACTAGTTAGAGGCATGCAGCCGCTGTGCGCTAAAAACTGAGAAAATGTTATACGTAATAAAGCCGATATGTTGTTTAAACATAAAAAAACATGATTACTTTAGAGCTAAATGAGGTTTCAGAAATAAATTGATATAAATGTACTTTTAGCAACCCGGTGGTGAGTGGTTAGCGCGTTGGTCTCATAATTCTCAGATCGAGGGTTCGATCCCAGGTCCGAAGATTCCTAAGTGGAGTTTGCATGATCTCCCCGGGCTGGCGTAGGTTTTCTTCGGGTACTCCGGTTTCCTCCCACATCTCAAAAACATGCATTTAGTTTGAACTCTCTAAATTGGCCAATTTTCACTACACTTTGAAGTACTATAACACATAATACTGGATAAATTGTAAGTCGTGTGGAGTAGTACATTGTATCCTTTGATCTGGTTGGCTGACACTTCTTTGTTCTGATGAAATGTAAAAATGGAAAATGAGGTAAACAACAAAATTAAAAAGGTGATGTTGATTCTTATACACAGATAATGTCAGCAAAATGTGTTGTACTGACACATTTCTCTCTCACTTTGCCTATTGGTCATTATGCAGTTATCCCAATTCCGCCTACACAGTGTGCTATTGTAACCCAAAGAATGTACGGTGTTTACTGTTACGATTTTCACTGCGGTGAATCAAAAGCATCTGTACCTCTTAGTGGAAATCTGAAAATTGCCTTTTGAAACCAGTGTAAATTCACCATTTCACCACTGCTCTAATCATCTCCAAAGCCCTCATTCAAACAGGCCAACCGCAATTGACAAAATTGGCAATGTGAGATCATTTTCACCCACTGACAACTGTGATTGTCTGGACATCGATCTGCCAAAAAACACTTCACACAGATGGCACGAGAGAACACGGAGGTTGGAAAACGGGGTTTGATTTCAATGTAAGGTATAATCGCGCTTGAGAAATTCCTGAGTGGGATGAAGCATCCTCCCTGTTATGTTCGTAGGCCTACGTAAGTGAGAGTGACTGTATGATTATACAGTGTTTTCATGCTGTCAGATACTCATGTAGCCTGCAGAAGCTACAGCATTGTCAGGGCTCTGTGGGGAAGCAATGTTCCCAGTGTTTGCCAGGAGCAGCTTTCCACCCTCCGTGGGCAGGCATGCTCGGTTGGCATTCACTTCATGACACGGATAGCGAGAAGGGAAGCACACAACCATTCATAGTCACATTACCCATAAAGGCAAATAGGAAGCTCTAGTGGTTTCCAGGTATGGGAAGAAATGTGCTAACTCCACCACAGTGATATCTGTGTTTTGCCAACAGTATTTGATTAAATGTGATGTTATATATATTTTTTACCTCAAATAGATCCAAAGGATTAAGAAGACTTTAGCCCTGTTTGAATAAGCTCTGATCACATATCATCATATAAGGTCATGCGTGTGTGTTTTTGTGCATAAATATGCTCAAAAGTGACCTATCAGTAAAAGAAAATCCCAATGTGATCACAGGAGTACTGTTAATAGATACATTTTCTAATAAATAACATCAGACGTAATCAGTAGTATATTAAGTAAAATATAAACAGGGCAGATGGTGTCCTCAACCGAATATTTAGTTGCTTAACCTTTTGAGGCAGCGTGTTTTAAGACGATTATGAATGTTTTATTAGGTTTAAAGGTCTATGCCTGTGGCGAGTCTGGAATATTCCACCACAATAAACCTTTTACATTTAATTCATTAGAAGCCATTGACGGTGCTAGACGTTAAATTATTTTTAACTGGGAGAGGTTGGGAACAAATCCATCTACCCATCTTCCATACGTCTATTCTCGAAAGGGTTGCGGGGGTTGCTGAAAACTCGCCTCGAAATGAATGACGATCACTCGGCATTATTGAAGTGTTTATTTTGTTTTTGCATAGACATGATGAAGAGCATTGAGATTTCTCTTTTCGTCACGTTTGTCCTCCTCACACGTGCACACGCACACGCACACACTCACACGCACGTACAGGCACCCACTCACTAATGCAAGGGTGTCAAACTCGGGTTGGTTCGCGGGCCGTATTAACGTCAACTCCATTTCATGTGGGCCATTTTAGATCTAATATTTACATATATTTTTTTAATCGAATTAAAAGAACTGGATCAAAAGCCCTAGATAGTCCGTTTTTTAATAGATCTAAACAATGTTTATTTGAGCTTTTTATTTCTTGGTAAGGGAAAACGTCTTTTAATCATGTTTTTTTTTTTCATTTCAAAAGGAAGCAAAATCTCATCTCTTATCTTATTTTCTGAACCGCTATATCCTCACTAGGGTCGCGGGGGTGCTGGAGCCTATCCCAGCTGACTACGGGCCAGAGGCGGGGGACACCCTGAATTGGTGATCAGCCAATCGCAGGGCACAAGGAGACCAAAAAACATCCACGCCCACACTCATACCTACGGTCAATTTAGTGTCCAACCAGCCTACCATGCATGTCTTTGGAATGTGGGAGGAAACCGAAGTACACGGAGAAAACCAACGGAGGCCCAGGGAGAACATGCAAACTCCACACAAGTGGACCGACTTGGATTTGAAACCAGGTCCCCCATTGTGAGGCCGACATGCTAACCACTCAGCCGCTGGTCCGCCAGGAAACAAAATATTCATTTAACTATGTTCAATATTAAAGTGGAAAACTGAAAATATTTGTATATATTTATTTTTAGATTTTCCAAAATGCTTTTTGAACTAATTAACACAAAAGAAAAAAATGATTAAAAAGGGAAAATCATGAAATATAATGTACCTCCATAATCTTCAATTAAATTTGATCCTCAAACAGAAAGTCGGAACTCATGATTTACTTTCTCGGGCCGCACAAAATGATGCGGCGGGCCAGATTTGCCCCCCGGGCCGCCGCTTTGACACCCGTGCACTCATGTACTACATACGTACACTTCCAATCTGATCACACCTGCTCTCTTCCTCTCCCTCACTTTCCACTCAGACATCCAAAATGGCGGCAGCGTCATCCATCCAGCCGCCGAGCGTCCACTCCTCTCTCGCCCGGGTGAGTGCACTTTCTCCGGGGATGACCAGCGAAGAGAGCCAGCAACCGGAGGACGACGAGGCGGGGGCGACGACTGCGGGAACGCAACCCTCGCTAGAACCGTGGACGAGTCTCCGGGACTTGCCCGAGCTGGAGCCGGAGGAGATCGAGCGAAGGCTGGCCAAAACTCGCCAAGAGCTTCGCAACCGTCGGAAAATACTCATTAAGAACCTCCCGCCCGACACGACGAACCAGGTACGGTACTTTGACTTAAAAGTTGAATTCTGTCGAAGTCGAAGTTGAGTGGTGCTGTTAAGTTAAAGAGTGGCGACTTTTTTGGTGCGTCTGGACGCGTGCGTAAATAGTTTGACGCTTGGAGCCCCGCAACTGAGTAAATGTTTGTGTTTCGATTTTGTCCATGTTTCATCGTGGAATGTCTGGATTTGAGTGGTTAAGTGCTTCAACTTTGAAGTTCTAGTGAAAACACTCTTGATTACTACATGATCTGCACCTATTGAATACAGATGGAGTAGTTAAATAAGCAGTAAAAAGAAGTTATGTCCACGAGGCAGGCTGCCGTCAAAACAACTAGTAATCCAGCAATGCTGTCCTCAGTCTAATTAGCTCACGGATGGGAAAACATTTATAAACTGTCAGCAGCCAGCTAGCACAGATGGCAAAAGTCATTTAAATCAGGGGTCCTCAACCACCGGTCCGTGGACCAGTAACGGTCCGCGAGCCACCTGGTGCCGGTCTGTCAGAGTAATAAATATTAACGTTTTCAATCTCGCTCTCCTACTTGAAATGAGAAAAGTTGTTATAATAATAATAAATAAATGCTATTATGCTTGGAACCAGGTTTTTTTGCCATTGTGGACGTCATTCATCCCACCCACCCACACAATTTTATCTTAAGTTGCCGCCCTCCCCATTAGCTGGTCCGAAGAGTCGAAAGAGCTTTACCAGTCCGCGGTAAGAAAAAGGTTGGGGACTGTTGATTTAAATCATTGCCGGCCATCGACAATAATAGATGTCCAATTCATTTCAACTCGGAGGACTGATTCTAAATGCTCATCTTTAAGTGTTATTGACTATGCTTTTACACTACTCATTCAACCTGATGATTGACTCTGTACTGTAGCATATAAATATGCACATATTTGATTAATTAATGATTAACAAGTGCGGCCTGGTGTCCGAGTGGTTAGCTCGTCATACACACGGTTCTGGGATCGAGGGTTCCATACCCTAGCTATGAGCATTAGCATGAATGGAGAGGCGGGGGGACACCCTGAATCGGTGGCCAGCCGACCGCAGGGGACGCGGAGACGGACAGCCATTCACGCTCACACTCATACCTAGGGGCAATTTAGGGTGTCCAATCAGCTTACCATGCATGTTTTTTGGAATTTGGGAGGAAACAAGAGTATGCGGAGAAAGCCTACGCAAGCCCGGGGAGAACGAGCAAACTCCACACAAGTTGACCGACCTGGATTTGAACCCAGGACCCCAGATCTGTGAGGCCAACGCGCTAACCACTCAAGCCGCTGGGCCGCGCATGACAAGAAATCTGACTGTTAATATTCTTTTATTTTGTATTTTTTTTTAAGAGTTGAATATGGTAGATATGTGAGAAAGGAATTCGGAATGCAAATGAAATGCGTATTGTTATAATATTACAAGAATGCATGTGAATGTATGATTCCAATTCAATAACTATCCAATTAATGTCAAAGAATAACAAATACTATATGCCCTTGTGATATACGTTCCAGGTCGGAAAGCTAGGGCTACTTTTGGTCCGTGAGCATAATAGAAATTCAAAACATCTGAATGTAATCCATTTTACTCGCATTGGCCTCACAGTTCTTGGGTCCTGTGTTCGAATTCAGGCGGGTCATCCTGTGTGGAGTTTGTATGTTCTCCCCAGGCCTGTGTCGGTTTCCCGGGTACTCTGGTTTCTTCCAACATTCCAAAAACATTTATGCTAGGCTAATTGGACACTCTAAATCAGGGGTAGGGAACCTATGGCTCGGGAGCCATATGTGGCTCTTTCCATGGGGGCATATGGCTCTCCACTAACCTGTGAGGTAAAATATGGAAATCATTGGTGAGAGAACTGAGTCCCGAACGCACTAATAAGAGCGTCACTGCGGCGTCGACACTGCCTGTACCCCTACTTTAATCATAATTTAGTTTTTTATTACTCTTCTGCATGCATGACATCATTGATACTGATTTATTAGCCACAGCATGACAATGTTGTCAACAGAATTCAGAGACTTTTTGTATGTTAAAAGTGATGAAATGACAAAAAATAAAAAAACACACTTTCATATATTTTTACTTTTCAATTCCGAGAATGGCTCTCAAGAAATAACATTAGAAAATATGAATTGTTTAGGGCTCTCTCTGTCAAAAAGGTTCCCGACCCCTGCTCTAAATTGACCCTAGTAATGAGTGTGAGTGTGAAGGGTTGTCAGTTTCCTCGTGCCCTGCAATCGGACGGACACCTTCCATATCCTCGTATCTCACAATAAGGGTTGGGGAATTACCAGAGTTTATCCGGCTGACAGACTACACTCTAAACTGGTTGCCAGTCAGCCATAGGGCGCATAGTGAAACAAACGACCAATCATACTGCCACTAGCGGGAAATCAAGCCCGTGCTTGCCCACACCGAAGTCAGGCGAGTGAACCACTACACCATCAGGTGGCTTGCATACTTTGAGTACTTCCTCAATTGTAAAAAGAAAACTAAACAAAAGAAAAAATGGGAAAAATAATTGGTTTGCGAACATGTTTTGAGTTTCTATTTTCATTTATTTAGAAAAATACTTTACAGCACAATCAGTTGTGCCAGCTGTCAAACAATGATGACATTCTGTGTTTCATAGATTGTGCCTTTTTTAATGTTTTTCTTTGGTAATTCATTACGTACTCATAATTAACATTAAAGTCCTTGAGGATACTGTTCTGCAATTTATAATGATTGTTACAGAGTTGTTAAAAGTGCATAAGGAGAAAAAGGTTTTCTGCCGAAACTTGATATTTGATGAACAGTTTTGTTTTTATTTTATTTTTTTTCCCCCTCTCTCTGTGGTCCTCACTATGTCAGTATGTCAGAACCAATGTGAGATGTCCCCGCAGTGAGCAGAGCTGCATTTCTACTTTGCTGATTGTGCACATACTGTAAATCTGTCAAAGAATTTAAAGGAGTAGATTCGTAGTATGGGTGCTGTGACTTACTGACTGTCTGTCTACATGTAGTGCTACAATTGGCACAAGCTCGCATCATGCCTGTCTTAGTTTTTTTTATATTTAAAAAAAAAAATATATATATATATATATATATAAACCTGGTGTGTTCGGCTGTTTGGGCCTGCATTTCAGCATTCGCGACTTCACTTATTCACTGACTTTTAAACAAACATAACCCATAAACATTAGTCTGAGCAGCCAACTCGTGAATCAAATGATTAAGCCCTCAGCAATCTCTCCAAAAGCCTAATAACGATCCTGGTTGTTTGATTCAGGTGAAACGTAAATGAGTGTGTTCTGAGATTTGGTTCAAAAGACGTTTTTCGTCAAAATAACTCAGGCAAAACAAAATGTTGTGATGACACAGACAGAAGTGATACAGATTTTTTGGGGTGTACATCACATCCTATTTACAAATGTTGGAAAAGGGAAATATGCCGACTTTATATTGTTTGGTCAGCTGTGAAAATTTGAATATGTTAAGGACGTGAAGTGATTGTTTTGTCTCTTATTCAAAGATATGTTATACGTATAGCACTAAATACTTTTTTCATCAATACATCTCTGACACTATATTTCTAATGGTCATGTTACATGTAATGTTTCCTGCTTAAGTCTGAATTTCAATGCATACATCTTTATGAAGTATATTGCATGTTGTATTGATTTAATGAAGGGCTTCTGTGACAGTAAAATGTTGACCTGTAATTATTTTTTAACAAATAATTACCATTTCAGTTCAATGGCTGTGTCAAATATTTTAACACAGGGGAAAAAACAATTATTTCCAACATTTATTTTTTTTTAAATTAAAAGAAGAGACTTTGGCAACCGTTGCCAATTTTAACCAGTACCCTTTCTTATTTCCCTTACACATTCAATCTAAGGCTGCTATTTTGACAAAACCTTTATTGTAAAATGTACCCTTTTCTTTAGTAATAACCATGTAGCTAATCTGCTTTCTCTCCTGTTCTTGCAGGAAGTCCATGAAATACTGAAAGAATATGAACTTAAGTACTGCTTTGTTGATCGCAATAAAGGCACAGGTAAAACTCATACCCATTGCATACATAAAAAATAAATACTTGTAAACAATTTACAGCACATTTGCAAAACAAAAGTTATTAGCAGAGCATGTTCATTAAGCTTTTATTTCAACACTAACTATTATATCTTGTTTAGTATACTATGTTTATATAGATATACTAGACATTGCTGCTGAAATTAATTCATCAGTGCTGTGTGCTCAAGCTCAGTCTTAAAGATTCCATGCAACACTTTATGTATACATGCTTAAAGGTAATCTTTTGTTAATGAAAAAAACACATCTTTACAAAAATAGCTTCATACAAATATTTTTGAAATGTTCATTACATTTATAAGAAGGTCAACCATTTAATCCTATCTCCCTGGCTAGTCTTCGAGTATGAACACATGGCAGACATTGGCTGGCGTTGCCCTCCTTAGTGGGTGTCACTGTAGGACCTCGGTGGTTACAGGCGCTAGTTAAAGTTAATGTTAAAACAAGTGCTGTTACAGTTTCCCAGTGCTCCTGGGAAAGAGGAAAGTGGGGTGGTAGTGGGTTGCACGGGTATGCGTGTTCCAGTTCTCCATCCACACTCACTCTGGGGCTAGTTAGGGCGACTTTGGGCTCTGGGTCTTGCATGGATGGATGGTATTCCCTGCAAATGGTTGCCACCCTGGGTGGGCACACTGGCTCAGGTCCCCTTGAGTGGGAACTGGCTGTTTTTTACTATGTTACCTGTGCAACAGTTCCATACACTGTGACTAAGCATCATCATGTAAGACTGGGTCACTTTGTGAATAAACGTCACTAGACACATTGGGGTGAAGCAGTGTGTACTGCGACAAACAACGACAGTAAATAGTGGGATGTCAATTCTAATTATTACAGGTTATTAATTTGAATATGGATTCCTTTCTGCACATCAATAGCAATGCTTGTGCTCTCACCCTGCCCTGTAAAATATCCTTGTGCTTTTTGTCCTATCACTCAGCTGGTGTAAGCATGTCAATTGGGTAAATGAAGTTGTGATAACTGTAATGCTACTCACGTTTCTCTTTTTTCTGTCCGTCCCCCTTAATCCTTTTCTGTCATGCTAAATTTTTAATAAACAACAATTTAGTAATGACAAAGTAAAAGGGTCCGATCCACCATAATATTTACAGTGACAATAAATGCCATTGGATGTTTTTATGTATTGCCAAACAAACCATGTTAAAATATTTAAAAACATTAATAAATGTATTTTTAAAAAACACAATATTGTGTTTACTGTGTCAGCCTCACAGTTCTGAGATCAAGGGTTGAATCCCATATTCCAGGGGTGGCCAACTCCAGTCCTCGAGAGCCGCTATCCTGTGTGTTTTCCATATCTCCCTCTTCTAGCACACCTGAATCAAATGACCAACTCGTCAGCAAGCCATCCAGAAGATTGATACCGATCCTGATTATTTGATTCAGGTGTGTTGGTGGAGGGAGACATGGAAAACAGACCGGATAGCGGCTCTCGAGGACCGGAGTTGGCCACCCCTGCATATTCGGACCTTCCTGTGTGAAGTTTGCTCCCTGAGCTTGCGTGGGTTTTTTCCTGGTCCTCCGGTTTCCTCCCACATCTCAAAAACATTCAGGGTTGTCTGGTTGAACACGCTATTGCCCCTCGATAGGAGTGTGGGTGTGAATGATTGTTTGTCTTCTTGTGCCCCGTGATTGGCCTTGTGAGGATAAGCTGTATGAAAAATGAATATTTTGTTGCACAATCGTATTAGGACTCTGGTTTCCCTTTCACATTCCAAAAACATGCGTAGTAGGCTGATTGGACACTATAAATTGCCCCTAGTTATGGATGTGAGTGTGCATGGGTGTCTGTCTCCATGTGACCTGCGATTTGCTGGCCACTGATTCAGGGTGTCCCCCGCCTCTTGCCTGGAGAAATCTGGGATTGGCTCCAGCACCCCCCGCGACCCTAATGAGGATAAAGCGGTTCGGAAAATGAGATGAGATGAGATGAGATGAGGTGAATCATATAAAGCAGTTATTGGTAATTGAACACCACAACCACACACAATCTAGAGCAGGGGTGGCCAACTCCGGTCCCCGACAGCCGCTATCCGGTCTGTTTTCCATATCTCTCTCCTCTACCACACCTAAATCAAATGATCAAGTCATCAGGAGGCTGTCTAGAAGCTTGATACCGAGCCAGAAAGCAGACCGAATACTGGCTCCCGAGGACCGGAGTTGGCCACCCCTGTTCTAGAGCTTCAGATCTAAGGGCGACGTCTAAATCTAGACTAATGAGTGTTACTGGAAATTGGAACCGTACTTAGTCTTCGTGTAAAACTAAGGGCTCATGGTTGAACTGAAGGGCAAAGAAGAGAATTGAGATCGGTCTAAAATCCCAATGGGACGTATGACATGTCAATAACTTCTCTGTGAAAAGCACACGTCACCAACTTCTGTTCAAGAGGGCTCCTACTCGTTGCGCCACTAATGTTGCAATTTAGCAGGACACCTGTGTTGGTGTGGCTTGAACGGAGAAAATGATAGGATTTTGCATTAGCTAATAGACTAATTATTCTAGGTAATATTGTCATGAATTTTTAAGCATTCCTAAAATAGTTCATCCAAGCAACTAGGCCAATTTATGCTCTTTCTATAGTAGGTATTGGGCAGTGGATACCAAAATGTCTTTCTTTTGTACAAGTCATCTTTAACATCCTTGCATGAATGTCCACAATGATACTTTAATTTTGTCTGGTACTTGGGGAACCCCTTCTTCTAACAAATTTAAGTGCAAAATGTTCTTAGATAAGTACACCCAGTCTGAAATTCCAGAGTTTCCTCCATGGAGAATCCTGTTATTGTGTGTTTCAGAGGCGTTTAAATGGCTAATTCCCCCCTTCTACCAATATCATACCTGTCAACCTCTGCCGATAACTGCCCTTATAAATGATTATTGATTCCCCTTACAAACCCCCAAAAAACCTTACAAACACCGTACGACTCGTACGGTGTTTGTAAGGTTTTTGGGGGGTTTGTAAGGGGAATCAATCAATAATCATTTATAAGGGCAGTTATCGGCAGAGGTTGACAGGTATGCAATATTTTGTCTCACTTTGCGAATAGTAGTATGTAAATTACATAAAAAATATTTTTGTACACATTCAGTCTTCAAAACACCTGAAACTTTAATTAAGATATAGCGATATAAAAGACTGATGGATATAAAGAAATTATAGTGTTGTTGTTTGCAATTTGAAAACAATGCTGACAAGAAGGTATCAAACAGTAATTGGAACATTTCTCCAGAGAAAACTGCAAATTCCGTGTGGGTTTATGAGTCTATTTATCACTATTGTATAATTGGTGTGAAGTACTCTAAGCCCCAGTGCCCTGAAGCAGCCAAAAGAGCAACTAAAAAAGCACATTGAAAATGGAAAAGGACAATGTTCTCAATTCCAAGTTTCTGAGATAATTTTGAAAGACAAAGGACAGTGAAGCCTTAAACGTTAAATAATCTGATGAGTGATATTGGTTAGCCTCCAGTTTGTCTACATTTCAAAACTGTACAGTAATCCCTCAAATTTCGTGGATAATGTAGACCAGACTTGGCTGGGATAATCTTAGAAATTGCAAACTAGGATCACCCCTATTATTTCTACTACTACTACTACTAAACAAAAATAGAACTACACAATGTTCTCAATTCCAAGTTTCTGAGATAATTTTGAATGACAAGGAACAGCAAAGCCTTAAACGTTAAATAATTTCATGAGTGATGTTGGTTAGCCTCCAGTTTGTCTACATTTCAAAACTGTACAGTAATCGCTCAAATTTCGTGGATAATGTAGACCAGACTTGGCTGGGATAATCTTAAAAAATGCAAAGTAGGATCACCCCTATTATTTCTACTACTGCTACTAAATAAAATTTGAACTACACAAGTACAATTATCAAGAAGCATATTTATTAAATCTTACTGTTATAGGCATATGAAAATAGTTGATGTATTAGTATTTAAACATAATCTATATGTAAAAAAATTGTAATACTTTAAGTACTTTACTAGCTGTGAAAATAGTTCCTCTTGCTTGATTTAAATAAAAGGAAGTTTATTGGGAGCTTTAGTCAAAGTCGAACACTGTGTTGACGTCCTCCCCTGTCATGTCTGAGAAGCCTTCAGTAGCTAACAAACGAGTCAGCTTCACGGCTTTATCTACGGCGAAAATCCCTCATAATCCTGGTTAATTTTTTGGGGGGCCACAATTTAAAGTTCGAGATTCTGCCGTTTTCCGAATGTTTGCTTCTTCTTCATTAAAGTAACACACGGTAGATTCATTATTATTCGGCGCTTCCTCCTTCTACTGTGAAATTTCGCTTCTTCGATGTTGAGTTAGGTGGCGGTGCCCTGACTTCTGTGATTTTTCATCTCCTGTCTTCCGCTTGCGAGTTTCAGCGTGAATTTTGACATTTTTGTGAATATTTTTTATATGGATACTTAATATAAAATACCACGATGTACTGAAGCCGCAAATGTTGAAACCACGAAGTCGTAAAGGTTGACAGTATTACCAAATTTTTATCATCCATTTTCAACACCGCTTATCCTTGTTGGGTCACAGGATTTTGTAGCCAGCTGACTTCAGGTGAAAAGAGAGACAAGAACCTAAATGGTTGGGCACACCGAGAGCCAGGCAACCATTCACACTTACAACTACACTGCCATATTCTCACAGCAACTATTGTAAATTCAGATCCTTTCCTGCGTAAAATATATCTTAGGTGTTTGCATATTGGTGTATTTCTATACAGAGTGGGCTGAGATTCTAAACATGCAACCATTTAAGTATAACAAAATATAATAGATTTCTTTCATTTTAATTAGTAACTTGTTTTGCTATCCATACATGTGTTTTACATTTCTTGGTGTATTACAAGTGAGCGATTCTCTATGCTTACTGAACTAAAGCTCGCACAGGAGCTTAGGCATGCTTCTTCATCTCATGACTATATTACTCCACAGTCAGGTCTCTGCTGTTGGACTTATTAGGTCATCGTAATTGTAGTGTTTATGTCTGTCCTTTTGAAACTGTCCTGGACTGAACCTGTCACTTTTAATGTGCACGTTCAGTGCACCATGCTGTCTGTGTTTTTATCCACATTTTCATGTGTGCTATTTTTTTCCACCCATACCTTTATTGCTTTGAGCACTGTGATTTTACATTCAGACTATATTTAACTTTACTTTTTTCATATCTCTCCTAACTTCATCCATACTTTTCAGCATTTGTTTCCATCTGCCTCTTTTAGATTTTTCAGTCATGAATGATTAATATATGGGCCCTGTTCTAGAATGTTTGCATTTTTTGTTTGCTAGAAACCTTCAAGCGCAAGTTGTGTAAATCCCAAATGCTGTTCGGTCTAAAATTTTTGCATTACCAAATGTTTTACTTTAATACATAACTTTATTTACTATGAAAAAAGAGATTAGCCAAGAGGTGTGACACAGAGGAGATAGGAGACAAATAAATATATATGCAAGGTGAAGCTAGAAATTGCAGGGGGCAAACAAAAGGTTGAGGACTTGAGCAAGAGCAAAATATTTCGTACCTCCACCTACAAAATTAATTAGTTCTAGAAGTGGTTTCTCAACTTGGATTTTTCGTAAGTAGAGATGTATTTCACATGGAAATTTGTTCCTACCGTTCGAAGATCCTTAATACTGCACCTGAAAGTCATCAGAAATGATAAAAGTATATTAATTTTTCTATGAAATATGTGCAATGCACAAAATGAGAAATTAAGAAAATTATTTATTAAGCCATTGAAATTAATAAGACATGCAAAGGCAGTTATCAAGGCATACTAGACAGTAGCAAGACTTTGATAACCGAGCTTGCTTCTTCTTTTCACCCGTACCAGGATTAACTTTGTTGAGTGACAATGATGACAGGCGAAGAATTAGCGTTAAGCAACTAAGAAAAATTCAAGAAACAGGGTGTTAGAACTAAGAACGAGGGTCGAAAACACGTTTTGCGTTTTGTAACTTGGAATTTCTTGTGTATCTAGAGACTACATTTTCCCATTGAGGCTATTGTAACTTGAATATTTCATATTTAAAAACATTCGTAAGTAGAGGTACCATTCTTTACAGGTTGACAAGGCGGACAGATAGAAATGAGAAGGATTCGCAACAGGGTTTGATGATCAAGGATAGAGACAGGGTTTGTTGACCGGCTCCAGTAGTGTTTTGGATACGTGGAAATACAATTTTGCTGAATGTAAAAAAGGACAAAAAGAGGTGAAAGAAGAGTATAAAAGGCTAATCCTTCAGACGAGAAAGGAGAAATTATTGTGAATGGGACTACAGGAAAAAACATTAACAATAGGAACGACTGCAAGCCCTGAAGGCATGCTTTACTTGAAGGTGAAGGTATATAAGCACAATAGGAAAGATGAAAGCATTCAAAGATCTCATCTCTACTTTATTGTATCCGCTGGATGGCCAAAATCCTTCCTCTGGATGCCTTCAAGAGAGGACAGTAGCAGCCTTGGCTTAGCCGATTGTATGAGTTATGTCCAATATAAAAAATCTGGAAATGAATGAAGTAAAAAATGGTATCGACTATATTCAAATCTATACGTGTGCAATTGCTGTGGTTTAGTACAATTATTTAGTTGACCAGTTCTTGTCTTTGTCACTTTTTGCCACAACCTTCAACCCTGTGTCGCTGTTTGGCATTTGGCCAACTAACAGCAACTGTTTTCTTCATGTGGACAGGCAAAAGTCTGGCTTCTTGCCTGTTCTGCCATCGACTTTAGCCTCCCCCCAATCTCGTGTGCATCTTCTCTTAGCACCTACAAGATAACGATGGCCTCTATGTGGTGCGAGTGTGTTGGTGTCAAGCAAGTGAATGTTTTAAGTAGAAAAAATGTTTTTTATTTTTATCTTCACCAGGAAGTCATTGCAAAAGCTTACATTCTGACTGAAAAAGACAGAATGCTGTCAAAGCCAGAGCCAAAGTATAAAGTTGGTGGATATTTTATTTATGCAAAGCTTTAAGTCATTTAAAAAGAAAAAAAAATAACGTGAATCTGAAATGAGTCAGTCACCACAAGGATTGCCAATACCCATGAGCTTCCCATCAAAATGCACAGTCCACCCACGGCCATCTCATCTCATTTTCCGAACCGCTTTATCCTAATTAGGTTTACGGGGGGCGCTGGAGCCTATCCCAGCTGACTCCGGGCCAGAGGCGGGGGACACCCTGAATCAGTGGCCAGCCGCAGGGCACAAGATGGACAACCATGCACACTCACACCCATACCTAGGGGCATCGTAGAGTGTCCAATCAGCTTACCGTTTCATGTTTTTGAAATGTGGGAGGAAACCCACTCAGGCCCTGGGAGAACATGCAAACTCCACACAGGTGGACGTGATCTGGATTTGAACCCAGGACCCCAGGGCTGTGAGGCCAACAGGCCAACGCGCCAACCACTCGTTCCACCGGGTCGCCGCACCCACGGCCAATCAGAGCAAAAATGCCCGTTAGCTCCAGTCAACTGGATAGTGATGACAAACTAGTAACTAGCCAAACCAGTTTGAGTTATGAAATAAAAACCAAGGCACTTTCAAAGCAAATTATGTACTTACCTAGTGAAATGGCATCAGAGATGAATTAAAATCATAATGAATAAAATTAAAGTTGAGGGCACCATTAACATGGCACAATACACATCTATACTTTCTCTGTTGGTTTATTTCTCCTAAGATTTGTATAAAGATTAACATCATGGACAGATGCAAACATTGACATTTTTTTAGTATCACATACAAAGATGATGTAGTTCACAGGCTTGAAAGTGTGACTCACCGACTCCACAGTGAGTCAAAACTATGTGTAGTTGTTGGCCAACTCTATATGGCACGGCGGATGTGAGTACAAAGGCAAAGGTAATCCTGGTTGTCCCAACATTTCAATGGAAGCCTTTGTGTCAACCCTACTCTGAACTATTCATTGAGGAAGACTGCGGATGCCTGCAAAACGCTTACTAATTTAACTCATGCACAGTTTAAGACTGTGAGCGAATTGGTCATATATGCAATGTTTTTATTTTTGCTTGAGTGACTCAAAATATTTTCATTCATTCATCTTCCATACCGCCCATCCTCGTAACGGTTGTGGGGGTTGCTGGAGCCTATCCCAGCCGAGTTTGTGCGAAAGGCAGACTACACCGTAGACTGGTCACCTGTCACCCGTAGGGCACACAGAGAAACAGGCCACCATTCGCACGCACAATCATACTGCTACTAGCGGGAATCAAGCTCGCGCCTGCCCACACATTATTGTCATAGAAATTAGTTATCTTTGTTCGTATTTAGCCATTAGTTTCCTTTTTTATCATCTCTGGTTTGGTGAACAAGCCAACTCTTGAAGAGCTTAAGACTGTGAGCAAATTGGTCAAATATGCAACCATTTTTTTAGCTCGAGTGAGTCGAAATCTTTTTCCCCCCATTCATTTTCTGAACCGTTTATCCTCACAAGGGTCACGGGGGGTTCTGGAGCCTATCCCAGCTGACTTCGGGCACAAAGTGGGGGACAGATTTGCCAATCGCAGGGCACGAGGTGACGGACAACCATTAATGCTCACGCTCATACCTAGAGGCAATTTAGAGTGTTCAGCCAGCCTACCGTGCATGTTTTTGGGACGTGCGAGGAAACAGGAGTACCTAGATAAAACCCACGCAAGCTTAGGAAGAACATACAAACTCCTCACAGGAGGACCAATCTGGGATCGAACCCAGGACCCCAGAACTGTGAGGCCGACGCGCTAACCACTCATTTGCCAGGCTGCCTGTCCAAATCTTATTGTGATTAAAAGAGAGCAAAAAAAAGTGAGCTCCAATTTATGAGGTGCAGCTCTTTTTACAAAAATGATACAAAAAATTACAGTAGCTATTGAGAGGGCCAAATTTGGGTCCTCAACACATCTCTGCACATCAAGTATGTTATGCCATTCATTCATGACCATCAGCTCCTGTTTTGAGCATGATAATGCTCAGTGTTGTTTTATCAGATATTGGATTGGATAACTTTATAACTTTATTCATCCCGTATTCGGGAAATTTCGTTGTCACAGTAGCAAGAGGGTGAGGATGCAGGAATAGGAAAGGCATTTTAGACATAAATAGATAGGTAATAAGTAAGTTAATAAATAAATACATGAATAAATATATAAATAAATACGCGTGTTGCTTAGCACATATATACATACATACACATAAATGTACATGCATGCATACGATAGGTCTTAACACTCAGCCATTTTTTGTTAAAGAGCCTGACAGCTGATGGGAGGAAGGATTTGCGGAAGCGCTCCTTCCTGCAATGAGGGTGCCGCAGTCTATTGCTAAAGGAGCTTCGGAGGGACTCCACAGACTCATGCAGGGGGTGGGAGGTGCTGTCCATGATGGACATCATCCTGGTCAGCATTCTCCGCTCTCCCACTTCCTCCACAGAGTCCATAGGACAGCCCAGAACAGAGCTGGCCCTCCTGACCAGCTTATTCAGCCTGTTCCTGTCCCTCTCCGTGCTCCCGCATCCCCAACAGAGCACTGCATAAAACACTGTAGATGCCACCACAGTGTCGTAGAAAGACCTCAGCAGTGTCCTGCACACTCTAAAGGACCGTAGACTCCTCAGTAGGTAGAGGCGGCTCTGGTCCCTTTTGTACAGGGCATCTATGTTTGTGGACCAGTCTAGTTTGTTGTTGAGGTGAACACCCAGGTACTTAAAATTCTCCACGATTTCAATGTCTGTACCCTGGATGTTCACCTGAGTGGTCTGTTGAGGATTCCTCCGAAAATCGATGACCATTTCCTTTGTCTTACTGGTGTTGATGTAGAGGTGGTTTTGCCTACACCAGTCAACACTAATTATCAATAATCACTATCACCAATTGAGCATATTCGGGATAGTCTGGATTTACACTGACTAGTTCCAGTTCCTTCCAACATCAAAACAATTACCACAGCAATCTACTGATCACATTGCTGTAATTGTTCTAGCAATATTGCCATGTGTTGGCAAGTTGAGTAGCTCCTCTCTCTCTCCTCTCACCAACGCAGTTCATGAGATGATGAAAATCAATTTCTTTTATGGCAGAGATCTGTTCTAAGTAATTCCAAAAGATTTTCAGTCAGTTCAGGACAGGTTAATAAGGTACAGTGACAGATATGGCTCCAATGTGTGTCTGTGCTGTGACAGATACCAAATGGCAATGGTGCAAACAAATGTGAATACAATCATGATAATGATGATAAAGAAGAGAGTGTAGGAGGTCCAACATTTGTGAAGGCAAAACGCTTCAAGCTTGAGAGGAGATCAGGACACAGCACATCTCAAGGGTTTACACGTGTACTTACTGCTGTCTTAAGTAGGGCTGAGAGAAATAAAAGTGCAGATAAAGAAAATAGGATGAAGGTCTTTTGAGTGCTACAAGAGTCTTGGCTGCATCTGATGCTTTAGTGAGCATTTGAGAGTATATGAGCACACTTTTACGGTTATTTTATCACAGAGGAGGCACTTGGGCTCTAATCTGTGGTATTATATAATTAATTGATTTTCATTTTAAAAAGTTCAAGTTTTTCAGTATTCCTGCTAATTCAAGATGATCCAGACAAAGATATTGCGTACCATGAGCTCAGGATAAATTGCAGTTCATCCAAGAACAACATTGGGTGCTTCATTCCTTGTGTCTGTCATGGGAAACTGTCGAGGAGCAAAGTGAAAGAGTGCATCTTTTATGTGCTGCTTTAACAGGGGGATGTCAAAAAATGCCCGGATGACATTGTAATGTTGTGCAGTTTCTACATCCCGTCTGACCTATGGCTCTCTGCTTGATGTTTCAGATCTGAATTGAAATTAAAGCACTTTCTCACCTCTAACTAATTAGATGATCTGTGAATAGCTCAGTATTACATTTGGGAAGAAAAAAACGGATTATCAATGAAACAGTAAATTCAGCATTATGTTAATAAATCATTCCATAATGCAATTATACATAAACAAAAGATGAACAGAGCTATAAAGATAACCTTTAGGAATAAAAGGAGGGAAGGAACTGCATACAAACTTTAGCAACATCTGGATCATGTTTAGTCCAAGATCAAGCTTTCAAATCGAAATTCATTGTGAGAGTACAGGTATTTTCACCTGGTTTGTAAAATATAAACACCTGCAAACATCAAGTATGGAAAATGTATAACATTATAAAAGTCATAATTGCAATACTTTCTTTCTTGTTAAATCAGTCATGTTATTGCAATGAACGTCCTGACTTCACATGATATCACATCTGACCTTTGAGCCAACATGAAGGGTAATTATCATTAAGGCCACCTTGCATAAAATGAACAGTAAGCTCTTGAGGCTTTAGGGTACTGCTACATTGCAACATTGAAACTCCCTGATTCTAATTAGATTCTTTAATGGTTACTCTGTAACTGGAAATGCCACCTTCAAGAGGATTTTAACCTTTGACTTTGTTTCCTTCCCAACTTATTAGAGAAACAACAAACGCAAACTTCCATAATTAACATCTGACAATCTATCTGGCGAAATGTTTTCTTTATTCTTTAGTCTGTTTCAATGTCTTCCTTTGAAAATACAAATCCCATTTATTAAGTGTCAGATTATTTTTCTCATATTTTATAGTCTTGCACATCCCTTTTCAGCGGTAAAGAAAGTGTATTGTGGCCAAATTTAGACCAACCCACGCTTCTTATGCTACATTTTTATTACAGCCGAACAGTTCTATCCCCTTGTATTGCCTAATGTAATCTAGTACACACTGTTAAAAGAAGATTAGACTTTTAGTGGAAGACATTTACTCCTCAGTAAGTGTTCTTATCTTAGATGAGGCTTGAGGTAATTGATTTGGTTGCAGGTAGAATCTTAAATTAGAACGATGCATTTAGGAATGGAGAGGGATAAGCGATGAAAGACTTCAGAATAGAAAAATAAGGTTGAAGTCAGTGGAGTACCAGAGATGAATTTTAAAAAGACAGTTTTGTGGATTCAAGAAATGCTGGGGCTGTGGTGCAGCCATGAAGGGCTGGACAGATGGTGAAGCAAAGATAGCTTCTTTGTGCGAGTCTAGCCATCTTTATCTTACATAACCCCCTTCTGAATTTATGGATAAGACCATATATTTAGGCTTTGTAGTTTGATGTGTGAATTAGAGCGTGAATTAATTTGGGAAATTCCACGGGAATGAGAATCAACGGTAGTGGGCGAGATTGGAAATATATATAGTTTGATAATGATGTTTTGCCTCTGTTAAACACCCTAGGTGACCAAAGCATTATTTTTTTATTTTCTTGGGCCAACACTATCTTGACTTGCATTAGGACATCAATAATGAGGAATCAGTGAAACTGGAGAAACTTGTTGAAAGGTCCGAGTTATTGGGAAATTTCATTACAGTGGAACGTGGCGGTGCAACTACTCCATATGTAGCGTATAAAAATGCTAATATGACAAGTCTAACTGTTATTTCATCCATTTCTTTGTAATAGGTCTTATTAAAATGGATTATCTTTGAAAGGAATTTTGTGTTAATTTATTGAAAATGGCCATGCTGTGACCAATGACTGAGCCTGTTTTGTTTTACTTTCAACTATTCCTATGGGCTACTGGTATTAAACAGCTTGCTGTTATAACAGAATCAGGACGAAAGGCAATGAGATATTTGTGTTGGGCCTTTGTTTTACACGGATTATGGCAACATAAAGTAGGTATATTTCTCATTTGATAATTTTACACTACTGTTTATGGTGTCAAATTGATTTTAACTGGATGAAATACAGTAATAAATACAATCTAAAATGAGCTATACAAAATACAACTTAACGGGGTAAGTTAAATGTTAAAATGTTGCCCCGTGGTATGAAACACAAACTATGGAGGAGAACTGAACTTCACATAATAATAATAATAATCGGACATAGGCCCTGTCGTCATTATCAACAACACAAAAAGCCTACTTGTCATCACACCCAGAAACTGCGTGTGACGAAATTGGTGGTGCTTCTCCATAAGCTGCGTTTACTCGGCAAAAGACCTAAATAAGTGCAAGTTACGGACTTGTAATTTGGCATTCTGCTGTTATGGATACAGGTCGCTTACCTCTCACTGTCTTTTCACTTACCTTACCTTCAGTCAGCTAGTAGGAGGCAGATCACCATCCAAACATCTTTTCATATTACCGCAGAAGGGAATGTGTGTTTATGTTACCGCAAGTTTAGATTTCTGATGGATGTGGGGAAAAAACTGTCCTTAAGCCTATTTGTCCGTGCTTTGTGGGACCTATAGCGTCTGCCAGAGAGCAGCAGCTGAAACAGATTGTGACCAGGGTGGTAAGGGTCCCCTATGATGTTCTTGGCTCTGCTGAGGTAATGAGGGCTGGCAATGTCTTCCAGTGAGGGCAGAGAGCAGCCGACAATCCTCTGGGCAGTGTTAATCACTTTCTGCATGGCCTTTTTGTCTGCCGCCGTGCTTCCAGCGTACCACACGGTGATGCCGTACGCCAGGATGCTCTCTACAGTGGTTCTATAGAAGGTTATCAGAAGCTTGGTGCCCAAGTTGTTCTTCCTAAGTACCCTGAGGAAATGGAGTCGTTTCTGAGCCTTCTTCACCACTGCCGTGGTGTTTGTAGACCATGAGAGCTTATCCGTGACGTGGACCCCCAGGAATTTAAAGGACTGGACCCTGTCTACACATACTCTATTTATGAGGAGTGGGGCCAGATCTGTGCCGTGTTTGCGAAAGTCCAGGATTATTTCTTTAGTATTCGTGGTGTTCAGTGTGAGATTGTTCACCGAGCACCACGAAGACAATTTGTTGACCTCATCTCTGTAAGCCGACTCATCCCCTCCTGAGATGAGTCCGACCACATTGGTGTCGTCAGCGAATTTGATGATGGCGTTAGACTGGTGGGTGGGTGTACAGTCGTATGTGTACAGGGAGTACAGAAGAGGACTCAGTACACAGCCTTGAGGGGAGCCAGTGCTCAGTGTAATGGAGGAAGAGAGGTGGGGACCAAGTCTAACAGTCTGTGGTCGGTTGGTCAAGAAGTTCTTTATCCAGCAGCAGATTGAAGAGGATAGTCCAAGGTGGGAGAGTTTGTCAGTCAGAATGTCCGGTTTTATGGTGTTGAAGGCTGAGCTATAGTCAATGAATACTATACAATACAGAATAAAAACAGCCCATTTACTCTTATTTGGGTCTGAAGATGAACTGCAATGACCCAGTAACAAACATCTTATTTAAAAAAAATACTGCATCATTTGTTGAAATGGTTCAGTGTACAGTCAAACCACAAAAAGGGCTAAGAAATACAGTAACTCATGGACTCTTGTAGCATTCACATGGATTCAACTATAACTAATCTGTAAGGATTATAAAGAAATGTACCTGTTCCTCTGGCATGTCATTTTAACAAAAATGGTTAATGTATGTGTTTCACAGTGTATTCCCTCTACATTGTGGCTTCCTTGGCTTTATTGCTAATGTGTTGTCTTTCTCTCTGTGTAACTGTCTGTCTGTCCTTATAACTGTCTGTGGAATTGTATGCATGTTGAACCATTTCTTGTCATATCCGTATTTTGTTCACATTTGAGCTGTCTTTTTATTTTACTTTTAATGTGCACGGTCTTTGTGAATTTTCCTTAATGTCTGCTTTGAACGTATGTCTGTCTGTCTCACACATTTGTTTTGTTCTGTACGTCCATTTCTTTGTGTTGGTTCTTGTTGTCTGTGTTTTTCCTTCGTGCCTGTCTCCATAATGTCCACTCCTCCAGCCTTTGTGACTTTGCTGAACGGGGACCAGGCTCAGGATGCCATCCGCTCCCTCCATCACAGCACTGTCCGGGGACGCCTGATCAATGTCACCCTGCAGCCTACAGACTCTCTCCTCTGCCTCACCAACTTGCCCCACACCTTCACTGCCCAGGAGTTTGAGGAGCTGGTACGTTCTTACGGAAACATCGAGCGCTCCTTTCTGGTGTATAGCGACCTGACGGGCCACTCCAAGGGCTATGGATTTGTTGAGTACATGAAGAAAGACTCGGCGTCGCGGGCCCGTTCTGAGTTGCTGGGAAGACCAATGGTATGTTGACCAGATTGTTATTGAATACACATTTGAGCAATATGCTGTGACCCCAGAACAGAAAAGATAACACAAAGAAATACAAATTGGACTAGAAATTGGACTAAGCTAATGTAAACTTAGATTGAAATAATGGAATGACCAAAACCTTGGGGAAAATGTCAATATACCTGTGGGTCATGTGAAACACAGTGCTACCTCTACTAATGAAAATCTATACACATGAAATATTGAAGTTACAAAATGCTTCAATGGGACATTTTTGTCTCAGGATATGAAAAAAATTCAAGTTAGGAAACGCGAAATCAAAAAAAAAAAAATACCCCTAAGTGTGAATACCCTTCCTGTATTTTAATTTCAAATTTTCTAGAGTTGCTCTCTAATTATCCCAACGCCTCGCTGGCCTTCCATTGGGTGTCTGCCAACACCTCGCTGGCCTCCCATTGGCTAGGAAAGAGCTGCATCTCCATCATGCTTTTTGTATGCCTTTGACTGCCGTTCATCATCACAGAGTTTTAAGTGTTTTTGAGTGTGCTTCTACCAATTTTATTCTTTATTTTTCATATTGGGTCCCAAGAAATTTTAGTTTGTTGAATTCAGAATTTTAAATTGTTAAGTTGTGTTTGTGTGTTTTCGTGTTTCGTCAGTTGCTAAACGTTTGCCCCTCCTCTTACCTATGCAGTTGCCCTTCAACAACATTAGAAAATGTTTTTTATGCTTTAGTTTGTTATTGATTTTGATGGCCTAATAAATAATTTGCCTCTTGTTCGTTTTTATCACATTTCAAACTAAATTGGTATACTTAATAATTTTCAAAGGGATTAGTTGGTAGTATTGTGGATCTTACTTACATTTACATGTAAAATGTAAATGTTACAAAAAATCAAGTTCTGAAACTAAATATATTCTTAAGTGGAGGTACCACTGTATGTCCAAAAAGATGGGCTGAATGCAGCAAATATATATGAGGGTCTGGAGTTAATTAATTGTAACAGTTTGTAAGTTTTGTGGATGTATACTGTATATCTGAATGTTTGAAGTGTGGAAAAGAAATGAAAACCACATATCTTCAATGATATCCTACTGTCAGGATTAGAGCTTTAAATTCTTCCCGCAATCCAAAACTCAGTAAGTAAAACCTCTCGCAGGGTGCAAAGAAAATGCCCAAATTGGAGGAAGCATGGAATATTCTAAATACTTTTTAACATATTCCTGAGGACAAACTGAGACTGATTTTGACAAACTGAGAAATGCTGAGGAAGTAAAAGAACAATTACCTGTGATTTTGCAGGGGAATCGTTCATTGATGGTCCAATGGATGGATGTCAATCAGCTTTGCCAGGAAGAGAGCCTCCACTCGAAATGTGTGTGTGTGGACAGGCTGCCTCTTGACCTCTGTAACTCTGAAGAGATGACCCAAATCTTCTCAGAGACCTACAAACCTGTTTTCTGCCAGGTAGGCATTAATTAAAAATCACTCAATGTAATGTCCAGATTGAGGCCTTTTATCGTGAAAAGTTGATTACAGTATAAACAGCTGGTGCCAAGCGCAGCCATCTACCCAGCAACCCCCTAATTTCCTCCCCTCTATTGATCACAAAAATACAGCTCAATGTACCTATTTATAGGTTAGGTCTTGTCCTGTGTTATTATTACTCAATAGGCTTTTTTATTTTTATTTTTGAACAACAACAGGGTTTTATATTTTTTGCCACAGAGTCAAGACTGTGGTTTTCCTAATATGGATTCTAAAATGCTTGTTACGTACATGCATGCATCTCAAAGTACCAGAAAGTCTTTTTCACACATTCATCATACATAGATACCTATGCACATATAGATTCATACATTTTTAGTACTACTCAAAAAAAATTGTTGTATTTCTGCAATTCATCTTAAAAGGTAAATTTGACATATTAAAGGAATGAATAAAATGCAAATCAATTTCTGGCTCTGTAAAATATGTTGGTTTGATATTGTATGTTAAATATCCATAATTAAACATTGTTGACTTCATACTCCAATTTTTTTAGTATCACTGTATATTCACAATCACATTAGTAATCAAATATGTTTTTAAGTAAATAAGAAAGTTAAAACATTAAAAGTCATCAGTGTTACATGTAGTTTTTTGAACGGAATATACATGTTCGATTCCAAAATAAGTTATATCTTAGGAGAGTTAAAATATATGTCCTGTTTTCTAAATGGATTGGGAATCAGCCAAAATGCATTGGATCAATTGCTTACCTAAATTTATGAGCCGTTTTACCATTTTTCATTTCTCGTGAGTGTGTCCATTGACCATCAATAACATAAGGGCCACTACAATGCAATCCAATCCAATATAGCTATATCATATCAAATATTTTCCCTTTTCCTCCACAGTCAACAAATTTGTTAAAGTATATCTCTATGTATTGCATAATTTTACTCTTTCCTTTTCTAATTTGACTTTAAATTGTATAAATGCATATACGGTGTATTTTTTAATCCACTACATTATTTACAATTATTCATCAATCCACCAATCAATTGGTTCATCTGTGAAATAGTAATGTGAAATTTAAGGGTCAGGATTCATTTTTGCACCAAACACACCAGTAAAGGCAATGGTTTGCTTGGGTTATATCTTCCCCACCCCTTCTCTCATTTTTCTTTTCTAACTTGCTCACTTCAACGGCATTAGATACCACCCTGCTCTATTTCATCCACTCCATTGTGACATCACTCAATTCGTACTAAATTTCATCTATTGGCTTTCCACTTTTAACTCCACCCTTGGCCTCTCCCACATAGAAATCAATACACCCCACCATCCTGGTCCCTTGGAGATCTGTGGGTGTTGAGCTCATGTTGTTTCACTGTTGCATAGCCAGCAGGCTTTGGCCTCTGTCCCACTGATGTTATTTTTATTGTTTTTCATATACAGTGCATTAGTGTATGTTACTGCACAGAAGCATTTACTTTGTTCTCAAGGCTAATGAAACTGCACATGAATGCATACCAGTACGATCATACGTATATCATGAACAGGCAAAACATTAGATATTCAAAATAGTAGGAACACCAGCTACAAGCAAGTCATTGTAAATTGATACACTTGTTTTTAGTTATTGTACCTATTGTTAAGACTGAAGATAAAAGGGGAAAAAACAATGATTAGATTGGAAGTTTTTTATTTTAACATTAAATCACAATGGTGGATGAGTGGTTAGTGGATCAGCCTCACAGTTCTGGAGTTGAGGTTTTCGATCCCAGGTCGCTCATCACCGGGCCGGCATGGGTTTTCTCCGAGTACTCTGCTTCCCTCACCATAACCCCAAAATATGCAGGGTCAGTTAAAGAACGTTTAAACACACACTGTACACCCATAGGTGGCCCGGTGGACGAGTGGTTAGCGGGTCAGCCTCACAGTTTTGAGATTAAGGGTTCGGTCTTTCCTTTCTGGAGTTTGCATATTCTTCCCGGGCTTGCGTGGGTTTTCGCCGGCTACTCCGGTTTCGTCCATCATCCCCAAGACATGCAGTGTAGGCTGTTTGAACATTCTAAATTGCCCCTAGGTATGAGTGTGAGTGTGAATGGTTGTCCGTCTCCTTGCGCCCTGCGATTGACTGTCCACAGATTCAGGGTGTCCCCCCGCCTGGGATATGCTTTTTCACCCCCCGCGATGCTTGTGAGGATTAGCGATACAAAAATTGAATTAATGAATTATGTCAAGGGTGGATGTGGGTTGAAACAGCCCATGATTGTGGAGTACAAGGTAGTCTTGTTAAGTGCAACTGTCCACAAGCACTGATAGAGTTGTGATATTCCTGGGGATTTGTTTCTGGTTGTCTGAGCCTTTTGCTTATTCATGAAAAGTTGAATGGGTCACATAATCCTCTTTTTCCATAAATGTATTTGTATTGTATTGTTAATCATTTTATTCCCTTAGCCCGCACTTTTTCTCATCAAAATGCTTTTAACCTGAAGTCTTAACCCTGAGCACTATAAATCTAGGCCTGTCAAAGAGCACTTTGGTTTGAGTCAGCCTCAAAAGGTGGTGTGAACTTAAGATAAAAAGACAAAAAAAAAGATTACTACATTACTGGAGAGATTAGAAAGACCGGATGGAGAGTTTATATAAGGGTGAAGGGATGTGGGGAACCTTGCTGACATTGACTGCAAGGTGAATATTGGGTACACCTTTAAGAATAATTATTGACGATTTACACATTATACTATTACTCATCTGATATAATTACTTTATTGTTATTCAACATGTCACTGAATTAAAATAATTAACAACAAAGAAATATAAAAGTAACCTGTTTTTGTCTGCGACGGCCCGTGACTGAGGGGTTAGCGCGTCAGTCTCGTCTAGGGTTGAAGGTTAGATCCCAAGTCGGTCCTCACTGAGTTTGCATGTTCTGCCTGCTTGTGTGGGTTTTCTCTATATATGTGTATATGTATATATATATATATGTGTGTATATATATATATATATGTGTGTATATATATATGTGTATATATATATATATATATATATATGTGTGTATATATATGTGTATATATATATATATGTGGATATATATATATATATATGTATACATACATATATGTATACATATATATATGTATATATGTGTATATATGTATATATATATGTATATATATGTATATATGTGTATATATATATATGTATGTATATATATGTATATATATATATATATATGTATATATATATATATATGTATATATATATATGTAACTTATTTATTACCTATTTATTTATGTCTAAAATGTCTTTTCCCGTGTCTGTATTCTCACCCTCTTGCTACTGTGACAGTGAAATTTCCCGAATAAAGTTATCTAATCTAATTTAGCGCACTCGTTTTTTTTCAGTTACTCAGCCTTGCATACCAAAGTTGATAATCGCCTATCATTTTCACACCAACCCTGTTGAATAAATGTTGATGTCATAAGTTGTATATTTCACCCACCGCCTCCCACGTCTGCACACAACGATAATGATCAGCACATTTTTATTTGTTTTTCTTTCCCACTCCTCTAGCCAGGATTTTTTTGCTCTCTCTCGCTTCCCCCTCTGCACGTCTACTCTGTCTACATCCATCACTCTATCCCTGAAGTGGGAGAGTGATTCACACAATTTCCATGCAGTTTGTTTAATGTATGCTGATGATAATGGCCTATCGACCCACTCCCCGACACACATATCCATTTCCTCTCTTATTCCCTTCATGCGTCTTCCGTTCAGACCGTAGGCACCAAAACTCAAATGGGTGGATTCAACGGATGGGAATTTTTTGTTTCTTTTGATAGCTTGAGAACTGCTGCAAACAATTGTTTGCCTTCACTATCTGTGCAGCTGCAATAGAAAAATGTCATGGTCAGTGTATATTCACATTGCTACTTGTATCCACTAAGATCAGTATGAAGTGTCAAGAAATGGTTACTGCGTTTTGTGAACTGTGAGTGGTTGGGTTAGGTTTTAAACCTAAACGTATTATCACCTAATATTTCCCATTAGTAGCCATTAGCGTCCTTGCATTATTTATCTACCTTGTAGACGTGGAAAAACACAACTTCCTGGAAAACAGAGCTGCTGGTCAGCAGTTTACTTTAAGCTTGAGATGTCAAGCCATTGACTAGAAACTAATACAAAGAAGAAATCCATGCAAAAAATGCAGAAGGCCATATTTTATATGAATGTTGAGCTGTTAAAATAAAATAAATCTGTTACACAGCTCACTCGACCGCCTGCTCTGTGTAGATGTGAAGGAAGTGACTGGATGATTTTTCTTTTTCATCCTAGAATTTAAGAACAGCTATTCTACCCTGACAGTATCCACCAAATTACATTTATATTTAGTAATTAAAATTAGTCACCCATAAATGCTACCACTTCATTGAAATTAAGTGTTATTATCATTGTTATACAGATCCAGAAACTCATTATCCATTAAAGATGTTAAATATGATGAATGTCTGAACTGAAATAGTTGTCATACTGAGATGTTCTACGTTATGTTCCCAGCTTGCTCAGGATGAGGGAAGTCCAGTGAGAGGATTCGGGGTGGTGGAATATGAATGTGCAGAACAGGCAGAGTCGGTGCTGTCTGAGATGGACAGAAAACTGGTGGGAGGACAGGAGGTCCGAATGTCACTCTGCACCCCTGGCACCTCAGGGAGAAGCACCCTGGCTGCACTTATCGCCGCCCAGGGTATGGTGAGTAAGAACTTCATTTGGAAGTGAAGTAACAGTATGTTTCTTAATCTTAAGAATAAAGTCTTTAGAGTGGCACTAAAGTTTTTTTTATTTTTTAACCTTATATTTGATCATGTTGCACAATATTTACCTGGTTTGGACAAAATATTGCGGTGAAAGTGATGTCATGTCAGAATGTCAAGATTTCAAGATACTTTGTATGATCCTTTAAGGACTATTCGTCAGATATCAATGCCGCACCACGGCCGTTGAAACCGTTTCTAACCGAGACGGATGTGTGTGTGTGAACACAAAACTCCCTTTAACATAATATTAGGACATGAAAGCAATATTATGAGAAAAGGGCAGTAAAATTACGATATTAAAGTTGTTATATTACCGTACCGTCTACAAGACAATGTCCACTTCGTTAAGGTTTATTTTCAACCAAAAGCACGGAACACCACTACTCTAGGACCAAGCTAAGCTAACAAAACGAAAACAAAATCAATTCATCAACTGCTGCACCTATCCTGCTTTCACGCTAATCAGACACACAGCGTGTTTAGGGAGAGCCCAAAAATTAAAACACGCCACATCCACATTGCAGCCTGAAGCATGCATGCTAACTGATTTGTTACATTACTTTCCTTATTTTTAGGTTACGTGAACCGGAAGGTTATTTAACTTCAATTGCTGGCAACGTAAGGTCTGTGTCAACACAAAACTGCCTTTAGCGACAAGCTAGCCATTTTCGTGCAATACTTTACATTTGGGGTAATCGCAGTATAGGTCTCTATGTTTTTTGTCGGTGTCGCTCCTTTTTCCGTTTACCTTTTTTTCTTTTGAATTCAGCTAAAAAGATTGAAAAAAGAAGGGCGACAAAGACATTTTTGACGAAATTAAGGGACCAGCAATCATAGTTTCCATAATTTAAAAGGTTCCACTGTACTCAATTCCCCCCAGGGCCTTCATTTTAGTGAATGTGTACAAAGTCAAAAGAAATATCTGAAATTCACAAAAAGATCAAGATCCAAGCCTTGTTGAAGCACTTTGATTCCTCGCCTTGGTCAATGTGACTGTGAACGGCAGGCACCAGATGGCTGCCTCCCCCTCCTTACATAGTGCTTCTCGCCTTCTACTCTTCACAGATTTCTTACCTCTCTACCAGTGTGTAAGTGTGTGCGAGTGTGTTCGAGTGTGCATCCCTGATTTTATGTGGGTGTGTGGCTGGAGAGTGTGCCAGTAGCCAAACAAATTGATGTATGCTGACATTTTTTTAAGGAAGAGCAATGAGAGAAATATTTCTTTCTTCTTCTCCTTTGCCTTCAAGGATCATCTCTGATTCACACACACATGCTGTTTGACACATGCAAATATGCAGTTCACATTGTGTGTTGGAGATTCTTCCTCTCTTCAACAGACTGGAGTGAAACCCACTCCATCCCTGTCACTGGTGCTGTCTCCTGCTTATCTGACAGGGTGGGAAACGAGGTTGACTTGGGCCGATGTTATGCCGTTGCCCCAAGGGAGGCAAGGGAGAAAGAGAGCTCTGCCAGACTGCCACTAATGTTGGTTTAAATAGCATTCGAAAAATGAAGCATTGACATTGTACTATCAGTATAGTCGATACCAAGAAAGGAATTCAATTCGAAAAAGTTGTAATTTAATAGGATTTCAATAAAGTTTGGTCAATTCAATATCTGCTTGCTAGGGGAGAATGTTTATTTCAATCAGGAGGTAATACTTTCTTCTTAAATACAGTGGTACTTCGAGAAATGAGCTTAATTTGTTCCGGAACTGAGCTTGTATGTTGATTTACTCGTAACTCAAATGAATGTTTCCCATAGGAATGAACTAAAAACAAATTAATTTGTTCCAACCATCTGAAAAAAACACCAAAAACAGGATATTGGATTGGAAAAAACTTTTTTATTTGTTTTAATTCGCCACCTATTAACAAAGTAACAGATAACTAGTGGTTTAATAGTACTTGAATGTCTTTAACAGTACAGACGCTCCCCTACTTACGAACGCAATTGGTTCCGAGCGATTGTTCATAAGTTGAATTTGTTTGTAAGTTGATTCAGTGCTATATTTTGTTTTATAATTTATGTTTAAGGCCGATATAAGTATATTGAAGGTTTATATAAGTGCATTTGTATGTTTAAGGCTTGTATAAGTAACACGCATTGGTTTGTACTGAAAAAAAACATTTAATAAAATGGAGAGAATATGTACAGTACTGTAGAGAGAGAGAGAGATTTATGTATTAGAAACTGGCCAAAAGAAGCAACCTAATGACGATTGCACAGTTTTCTTCTTTTTTTCATCATAAATGATGCGGTAGCGCTGTATGGCATCATTCAATCGATTTGCAAACTTTGTGCAACGTTCAATATTTGGGTCCTGCTGCTCGATCTTTCTGTTTATAAATGGTGTTGAATGTGCAACGCTCACCACTCTCACGCGCATCAAGCTTCGTTATTATTGCCACTCGTTTCAAATGAAATGGCTTGCCTCTTCCTTGGAACTCCCTCAATAGAAGCCTTTAGCTTTTTACCAACCATATTCAATATTGGATGCATGAGATATTTAATGATACAAATGAAAAAGGTTCTTTGCACACTGGAGATACATTCACGCGCTTCCGCATTGCAACGAAGAAGAAGGTAGATGCTGGGTGAGCTGAGCTCTCACAGCGCCAGGCGTCGGTATTAGCGGCGGAAAGAAGTACTACTCCGAAAAAGGCGCGAAATACAAAATTGGACTTGCGAACATTTTTGGACTTAAACGCAATTTGCAGACATGTTCGTATGTACCGTTGTTCGTAAGTTGAATGTTCGTAAGTAGGGGAGCGTCTGTACTAAAATTAGACAGATTGCGGTAGGGAGAGAGAGAGGGAAAGAGGGGGGGACTTTTGCACGGCAACAAGCTCGTAACATAACATAAACAAATTTAAATGAACTTGGATTACGATGCAGACACACTTAAAAATAAGTTTAACCTAACTACACTAAACTTAATTCTAATTTTGTTTTAAATTTTGATACCTTTCTTTTCCCGGGGTTGGCTCTATTTGCCCGGCATCCACCCTGACTTTCAGATGCAACCTATCGAGAGTTATTTGCTTTTGTCGTCCCTTCAAAATATTCCCAATATGAGGCACACAAATGTCCTCACAATATGATAACGCACGACCACTTAACAACGAGAAGTAGTATATACGCCATTCACACTGACTAACGGGGAAAAAAAACTGAAAAAAAATGCTACGCTCCGCCCAGTGCTCGTAGAGACATTACACGAGGGAGTTGCAACCAGAAAGACAGTGCCCATGATGTTCTTATGAGCAGCCTCTGGTGTCCGCTGTATGCTCGTATGTCAAAATTTGTCTCATATCTCAAGATAAATATTTGCCCGAAATTTTACTCGTATCTCAAATTGCTCGTATGTCGAGGTATGACTGTATCCACTTGTCCTACTTCCAGTTGTCAGTGTTAAAAGATTTCTGCATATTTCATCTGATCTCATGGCATAACCTCTGGGCTCCAGGACATTTTCCCCAGTGAGCAAATATTTTTTTAAATAAGATCATTACAAATAAGTAAAAGCAGAACACTGACCCAAATATAACAGTCAATGATGCAGTGAAGGTCAGGGTGGAGGCAAGTTATCAACCAGACCAACTCAAATCAGGATATAAATAAACACTTTAGAATTACCATTTTAGTTGCAATTCTTCCTTTTCTCCCTCCCTTTGTTCTGCTACTCCTTGTGGACACTAACTTTGAAATGATACTCTTCAGTCAATTGTGAATTTTCCTTGTTGTGTGTGCCCAAAGTAAACTTTGCTGACATGACAGACACACCCTTAAAATGTAGAAAATATAAGCAATGGAAACAGCCCACTAAGGGCCCTAATAATAAGATAACATCCACGTTTTAATTTCATTGTTTTCTTGCAGATTTTTAGTAACAAGAAAGGACTGCTGCCTGAACCAAACCTAGCTCAACTGTTGACCAGTATGACAAACCCAACAGCCTTGCAGATCCTCATGAGACCTTATCACAATCACACTGGGAAACGGGGAGGTGAGATGATGTAGATTCAAATTCAATTGAACTCGATGATGTTGACTGAAGTTGTGGTAATTTAAAAATGTTGTTTTTACTTGTAATTCTGAAAGCTCTCTGATTAACTGCTTCCTCAACAGCAAACATATTTAAATGTGAAATGAAGTAGTTCTTAAACATTTTACAGCAAGTAGCACCCAAATTACTACTTTAGTTTGAGTTGCATGGTATTATTTTTTTATCTATTTCCAAGTACTAGTTCAACTCTTAGTTGTCCTTGTTGTGGTATATGTACAGTATGTTTAGAACCAGGACTAAGCTAAATTTTACTTAAAATAATGTGGATGACTTGTGTTAATGATCAAATGTCATTCAAAACTGCAAAAAGGTTGAGTAAATACATTCATTGCTGCAGACATAAATAGTATTTTAGATTTTATTGTATTGTGCGCATAATCTGATTATGCTCGAAAAAGGGTACTGTTTAACATAAGAATAACATTGGCATCTTAGCACGATATAGTGAGTTTTTTTTCCTTTTTTTTTCTCTTTTTAATATGTTTTACCCAAATAATAAATGCCAGGTATGTGGTGCATACTATGGCCGTGTTGACACCACACTTGTTCGGCCTTTGGATATCATCTTTTACATAAAATGGAACACATCTTTAGCGCCCTACTTGAGAAATACATGAACACATAGGCCATACACTATTCTGATAATAAAATGAAGGAATTTCTTCAGTCTTAAATTTCACAAAGAATGGATTAAACACAGTGCAACTTTGCCCCCTGTCTCTGCTAACTACAAAGCTAGACACAAATATACAACATTTACAGTTCCAGTTTTAAATCCTGCTGGGAATTCCATTTGTAGACCGTCACCGTAATGAGTTTCTTTGTCAAACAATTACTGTAATGCACTAATTAGACTTTGGAAATCTCATAGGTATTCGTTTCTATTTTGCATCACAGCATTGTCAAAAAGGAATTCCCTCATCAATGCGGAAATAAAACTATGTGCTGATGACATGAATAAACTTCTAAATTTGATGGTTGAGGGTTTTCCTGAACTCATTCTACAAGCAGTACTTTAGCTTTGAGCAGCTCGGAAGACAATCAAAGACTCCCTGAAGAGTATGCTAGGCTTGTAGGGGCTGCGTTGTTTGATTAATAGTTAATCAGGTATTAACATGAAATTGTGTGACATTAGTGGGACAAATGAGAGCCGGAAGAAGAGAAGATGAGAGGTGGGGGAGTTCTCTTTGAAGCAGAGTACCCACAATTAAAGTCTAAAATTAGGACCTTGATGAAATGTTAAACTTTTTCTGTCTATTCTGTAGGAAGACTCCATTAGCTATGATTTTTTTTTAATGAAATTATAAGATGGTGCTGGGTTCACATATGGTTCATATGTTTTGGAGAGTGCTGAAAAATACTCGTGTCACTTAATCAATAACAGAATAACCAAATACTGTATAAAATATAGTGACTTTTGAAAAGGTTCTTATACATACTTCACATTTTTTGCTGTCTTAAAGGGAAGTACGGCCGGCACACAAACCTCCCATTCCTCAGACCACCGCTTACAGCTGCTCTTCTGACACTTGGAAAAGCTCATCAGGTCACAGCCGCCCTCTGTATGTGCGTTTCTCTGTGACGATTATGTTTATACACAGTGTTTTCTTTTGTCTCGCAGAGTGCCATGTTTGGTAATGGACTCGTTCTTCAGAACTTGCTGCACATGCAGCTCGCTCAGCAGCAGCTTTTAAACATCAAAGACAAGTGCATCAGCCGTGTAAGATATCTATGTTGGATAAAAAAGTTTACACTTTTTTTCAGCAAAGATCACTCATGCTAATAGGACATCCCACCCTTTTTTATATGTATATCCTTTCTTTCTTGTATTTACTGTGGTTTTCCTACATACTCAATTAGTTATAGTATATAAAAGGCAATGGGAAAAGATACTATTAGAAGTAATAATAATGAATGATATGGGAAAATATATTTACTAAATCTTAAAGTGAGGATTATGTATAAAAAAAATATTAAAAAGGGATTTGATTTAAGATTTTTTTTATTAATTAGAGGCTTTGCAAGTAATCACTAGCAAAGGAAAAAGACAATAAGAGCAGTAGTGATGACGATTAAAAAAAATGAATTATGTGAAAAAATATCTTTGCCAAATAATAAAATGGTTTATATGTTCACAAAATGTTTCTCAAATAAATAGGGTTAAGAGTTGCTTTGTAATTATAATAATTCTAATTTTAATACAGTAATACCTTGAGATACGATCTTAATGCGTTCCAGGACTGTGCTCGTATCTCAAATCAATCCTTCTCATAGAAATGAACTAAATACAAATTAATCATTCCCACCCTCTAAAAGAACACCAAAAGCAAGATATTACAATGGAAAAACATATTTTTATTTGTTCTAATTCACCACCAGCGAGAAAGATAGAACGATGCTGTTCTCATAAGCAGCCTCTCGCATATTCGGCCCCCTGGACAGCCTCATCGGGAACCATCTTGTATGCTCGTATCTCAAGGCAAAAATTTGCTTGGAATTTTCCTCGTATCTCAAATTTTTAGAATGTTGGGACACTCGTATGTCAAGGTATTACTGTATTGTATTAATATAATAAATCTTCAAAATTCTGATCTTTCCATCGTAGGGCTGAGACAAAAACATAGTCAAAGACTCATATCTAGATACAGTCTTTAGTACACTTGCCATTTTGTTAACTACAGAATCCCCCCCCAAGCAGCATAATTGGCAGATGGATGTGAAATATGGTGTTGTGGTCCCTGTCAAACTTTCCAGATAGTTTGTTTTACATATATATATATATTTTTTTTTCAATACAAGAACATTTTGCTTCCATCTCCTTAGGCCTCCAGCCTCCTGGGAGATCCATCCAGATTATTGATGCAGAAAACATTACCTTTGAGGGCTCCAGGCCTCATAGCACTTGGTAAAGGGCTCCTGGGAGAGTCTCCCTCAGGTCAGTAGGCGGCCTACAAATGTAAAATCGAATTGTACTTTTTCAGACCAAATATATCCCAATATTTTAAAAACTGCTTTTATTGATTTTCTTTGCTTTTTCTACACGTCACTGTTGATCGTATAACATAATATTCATTCATTTTCTGAACCGCTTTATCCTCACTAGTGTGATGGGGGGTGCTGGAGCCTATCCCAGCTGACTTCAGGCCAGCCAATCGTTAAGTTTAGGCAATCGCATAATGGTTTACAATCAGCGTCAACTTGTTTTTTAAGAGAGGGTCATTTTTAAGACTCTTCAAATTTTTGGGGCATAGTCAATAAGACATATTGGACTAGAATTCCATTTGGAGTGAACCAGTAAATTGTGAAACGTAGTGTCAGAGGCAAAATAAATCAAGACAGATTCTTACTATGAGCACATGGTCATCAATTAACGTGTGGGAATTTTAAAATTCTGGAGGTGTGTAATGTCACATAGTGTTAAGTTTTATTCATATTTCTATTTTGCCAACCTACTGCATGCGTGCACATTCTGTGTGCTTCATATGCTTTAGGGCTTGTTATTTGCCACATCAATATTGGACTATGATAAGCGTTATTATGAGGGTGCGTTCAATTATTAATGAGCCTCTCTCTAAAGTTGTTTACGCCTATTACACCTATTTATCTGTTTGTGAAGTCATTGAGGGGCAATATTGGGAATGATCCCACATTCACTGCTGCAATAAAGGGTGGGTTGATTGAGACAATTGAGCAATTTTCATATTTACACATTCCAACAGCTCCCGTGTTCTTTTTCTGCCTGTTGTCTTTCCCCTTCCCTTTTTTGCCGACAGACTTTTGCCATGAGTCCGTCTCAGGGTCAACTCACAATGCCACTGTAGTGGTGTCAGCAGCAGGCATGATGCCCTACCTCCATCCCCGACCCGGTGGAGGAGAACAAAACAGCATCCAATCCATCTGCGCAGTCGCTACTGCATCCTCTTCCTCAGTAGCGGCTACTTCCTCTGGCTCTGGTGATAGGCAGGCTGTCCCTCCAGGGAGTGTTATTCAGGGACAGAACTACTCTTTGGGACCAAGTGATTCGGGCCTGTGTGCAGCTCCACCCAACCGCTCGGGAAGAGTATATACTTCCACGGGGCATCACAATAGTTCAGATGGCTCCCCATTGGCAAACATGGTGAGAACTGCCAGCAACAACACTTGACCTCAAGTCAATGGGCCTCTCAGTTCTTTATCTTTCTTCTCCTGCGCATGCACTGCCCGTGGGCCATCTTAAATTGCAAAATACGGCAGCCAGAGTAAGATACAATGCATCAGGTTGCCTGGCATCATGGCATGTGGAAGAGTTTTAAAAAATGGCAAAATAGGCTTTCTTATCTTGTTGAGTTGGATGTAAGGTTTTAACGATACCTATAAGAGTTTAATAAATTCAAACAGTTTGTTCTGCTTCTGAATTATATTATATTTTCCAATGTTTGAGATGTATTTATCAACAGCGCTTTGTTTCAGCTGCAGTTGTTATTGAGGTGTTAAATAATGAATAACAATGTGTTAAGAGTTCAGGAGAAGAGGTGTTTTCCAAGATGTGCCATGAAGGTGAAAGGCGCTATACAAGATCGAGTCTATTTAGCATAAATTGCAGCACGCTTTTTTACAGTATTGAATTGAGTCTAAATTTAAAATACACTTCTCCATGTGCATAACAGTCCCAGACCATCTTGCGTCACCAACCTAAATTATTCCCAAAACAAACATTGACTACCATATTTTCCACACTATAAGATGTATCGGAAAATAGTCTTTTAGTTGCACCTTAGTGTGGAGAATATGGTAAATGTTTTTATAAATATAAAATACTAGCTTGTGATAACTATCTGTATATCCATACAACCTACTCAATAAGATGATGAAGAAAATAATAATAATAATCGGACATAATAATAAATTAATAAAAATAAATCAATTGCCTAATTTTGACATTATATTCTCGAGTATTTTTTGTCCTACTTTAGCTGCCATAGTTTGCAATTTCAGATATCCACCAGTGTGCTTGTGCAGGCATGTCGTACTGAAAGGGCTAAATTTATGAATTATTGTTAATATATTAGTATTATTGAATGTCCATGTCTACAGTTCGCCACTGATTACAGGTAATTAGCAGATTTTCTGTGAGGAGAGAAAGTTGTTTCTTGCTCAGTTGTGCTGCCATTTTGGTTTCACCTGTCACAATTGTATAAGCAATTTGACAGGGCAACAGTGTGGTGTGCAATCACTGTTTTCAGTTTGTTACACAATATGTCTTTATTAGTTTTCTTGATGATGGTATTTCCTCTTTTCCTTTCGTCTACAGACATAATTGAGTCAGTGTCTGAGCAACAACTTCTTGTTCCTTTTTAAAATGACGGTACAGTGCTTTCATATGTACTCAAATAGTTTGATCCCATTTGTCTGTTGGCCTGTAAAGCAACACCAACAACAAACCCTTTCCATTCTTCTGAAGTCTGGCTTCATTTTTAAATGAAACTCTGCTTAATGTCCTCATTCACTGTGGGTCATTGAAATAAACATCGTGCTCATGTTCTTGGGGGAATTGAGACAGATCCCAGGGCTGCTTTCTCTAAAGTCCTGTTTTAATGAAGGCAAAATGTAATTAAGAGAGAGGACAATTCTCTCAGGTTCATAAGCCTCCTAAAGCCCAACCAAGTCATTGCGACTTAAAGTAAACATCGACATAAGGTTAAAAGAATTCTCTAGAAAGGTAGAGCACCGTAATTGCCACTGCTGAGTTGGCACACAAGCTGCTTATTTAATCCACATTTAATGTCTAACGTCTTGTTTTAAGGTGAACAACGGTCAAAGTTCTTTGCTTGGTGAGCCTCCCAAAGATGTCAGACTGCCGTCTAATCCATACCTGAATCTAGCAAGTGTCATGCCAGGGGTTGTTCTGCAAGGTATGTACAAACAAATCCATTTGTATTAGGACTCAGCTCATATGACAGAAGTTGCATTTCTATCTTGAACCATTTGTCTCCTGGGCAGGATCTCTAGGGAGTAAAGCCCTAACAGGACAGCCTCCCTCCAGTATGTACGGCAACTCGGCGACGTCTGTGGTCTCCCAGGATAGCGCCTCTTTCAACCACAATGCAGCTGCTTCCACCACCACTTCGTACAATGCTGACATGTCCTCTGACTACAGCCAGTACAACCAGGCATACACACAGGTATTGCATGCGTGAATATTAGGTAGAGAGTTCTTGGATTTCATTATTTGCTTCTTCCACAGTTTTTCATTATACTTTATTAGTTTTCAAACCTACTGTGGTTCACTTGTTTTTATGCATTCTTGCATTTCTGAATTTTTCATTCTTTTGGTCCCACTAGTATATTCTTTATTCCGATATTTCCACGTTCTCCTTTTCTTTTGTTTGTTTTTCTTACTTGAGTTTTATCCTTTATCTTATCATGACTCTTCCTCCAGCAATTGATGTCTGATGTTTTCCACAAAACTCCATTAACCCATTAAACCCCAAAATACTAAATAATTGACTGCAAGTTAAAATTCTTTAAACTCTCAACAAAAGGACAAAACATTTCAAATATAATTTGTTCTGAATATGTATTACATTTACATGATACATCAGTTTATATCAGGGAAAATATCACATTGCTCCAAATTCATGTATCAAATATGATACATTTAGCCATACAGAGTAAAAGGTAAAAAATGAACTTTAAATTCCATATTTCTGTCTGTGTGTTTATCTCCTGGATGAACCAGTGGTACCAGAACTACCAACCAGTACAAGGCTACAACTCTGCGACGCCACAGGACAACACAGCCACTGATTATGCTAAGGACCCCTTGCAGGTAATACACCTACATGTTTGGGATTTATGTTGTAGGATGTGGTCAAAACAGATAAATTGAAATGATAGCTTGGCATGTATTTATGTAGGCATTAACACAATTGGGTTATTATTAAGGATGGAATGAAATGCACACAATCTCCTGCTATTCTCTGTGCCTGCCTCCTCTCACGCTATAACCCCCCTGCTTTGTCGACAAGGCGTCCCACCTGGCCCTGGGTGTTCCTTGCGTGCTGGTGGAATGGCGGTGTTTCTGCAACAATAGTCATATCGCAACACGATTAACAACTAGTTAGCACAGACAGTATAATTATTCATAGTTCTATTTATATCTCTTCTCTTTGTTCATATTTTTCTTTAAACCCTTTTATTCAGCTGCACTTTAAAATTAAACATATTAATAAAAATACATAATATAAACAACCACAAAGGGATTTCACCAAACTCCCATGTGGCATATTAAAATGATTTCAGGCTTAACATATTCTTACCATTATCTGTGTCTAAACAGCTAAAGAGGACCAGATAAAAGATCGATATTAATAATAAAGCTTCCCATTTCACCACCAAAATATAGCAAAAATGTGCCATAACACAAAACAATGCGGTCGATATGGTCATTTATTTCAAAATAGCGAAAAGATAAACTGATAAAACGCTAAACTAAATTTATTTTGTCATCTATGAATGAAATTCAAGAAAAGAAAAAAACGTATTTTGCATAAAATGTGAAAAAACTAACTTACTTTTGCCTGCCATTGCTCGCTCAGGGCGCCGCCATCTTATCGTTGTTAAATGTGCTCTGACTGGCCAGACGCGAGTAGCCTTGATACATGTGTTAGTAGTGTTTACCATGTCAGCACATCCCAATAGTTTTTAAGGCTGGTCGAAGGTCTTGCGGTTGATCATTAAAATATCAGCCTTGATACCTGCGTAATGTTTATCTCATGCTATTATTGCATCCAGAGACTCGGACACACTTCCTGGTTGTACTGGTCATGTGACTTCCTTTTTGAATTCGTCCAGGTGCAGGCAACACCCTTTCGGAATGTGCAATCCAGCAGACGATCTTTTCCCATACAGTATCTCAGAAATTAGACGAGATTAGATTAGATGAACCTTTATTCATCCCGTATTCGGGAAATTCAGTTTGTAGCAGTAGCAAGTACAGACACAGGAAAAGACCATGTAGACCTAGATAAAGCTGGAAACACACACAGGAAGCCCACACAAGGTTAGGACTCACTCTTCCAAGATGATCTCCACAGTCCCTCAGTGGTCTGGAGCTGATCATCAGTACCGGTAGCCTTCCTGTTCCAAAAAATGTCCAGGACTAGCATAAAGAAACTAAGCTAATAGAACAATGACTCTGTCGCCACCGGCTGCCACTTGAGCGGCGCCATCTTTGTTAAGGCCGCAAGAATAGATACAGACACACTAAAAGACATTGTAGAGCTAGATAAAACTGGAATCGCACACAGGAAGCCTTCCCCAAGGTGGGGACCTTCTGTAGACTGAGACTGAGGTTGAAAATATGCAGAATCACTCTTCCATGCTTATCCACACAGTCCCTCAATAGTCTGGAGATGAAGAATCAACAGTAACAGAGTACAACACTCCCAATACTCCCTTTCCAGTCTGGTAAGCGGCGACAGCTCTTCCATCTTATCGGGGAGGGATCTCACTTATCCCATAATAATAGATGGAATGATTGGTCTGAAGCGTCGCTTCTTTTCCCGGCACTTTTGTCCAGCTCCGGATTTCCGGCGGTGTTGCTCTTTCTGCTTCGTATTGTTCACAGCTAATCCCATGTTATGACAGCGGAGGCATGGCTGAATGGTTCCAAAAAAGAAATAGCAGAAAGAAACTAAGCTAATAGAACAAATAAAGTTGTAAAAACATTAAAGTAAAAAGTATGAAATACAAAGTGAAGTACAAAGGAAGGTATTAAGAAATATTGAAATGTAATTTAAAAAAAAGATAGAAAGGCTGTAAAACACAAAATAAAATGAATGAGCGGACAGAGCTACTGCCACCGGCTGCCGCCTGATGGCGCCATCTTGAAAAATGTTTCCCTTCAAAGTAACTCATTTGTACTCCCTATTAAAACCATGAATATGGAGGTGAAAATTGTGAATCAGGGGGCGTCTTATGAGAGAGAAATTGTAAAATTTGAGGATTTTAAGGCAGTTTTAAAGGTACGGCGTATAGGCGGAGGCAGTCAATATGCGAGAAAATACGGTACTTGTTTTTTTCAGTGAGATCAACAAATGTATGCTTGTTGTTTCTGTAGCAGTGATCTCTTCGATTGCAAACAGCTTTACACGTGACTCTATAAATAGTAACATGCAAAACATTGTAAGTATTTGTTACCTGAGTCAGACATTGCTCAAATTTAGACATCCAAAATATCCCACACAAAGGCTTCACAAACATGCAGGGGTAAACATGGTGAAGAAATTGGGAGGTGAGAGAAGCCAGTTAATGCTATGGGTGATGTCAGCAAATGTTCCTCCAGTCCCTTTTTTAAAAATAGTATTTTATTTTATTTTTCCAGGTTCCACGGGTTCCTTCCTATAGTGATTACAATTCTTACATGCAGACAGTCACTCACTACTACTCACAGCCTACAGCTACTCAAGCCTATGCCAACAAGGTACCGTACCCCACACAGACCCCAACCACTCAACACAAAGCAAATCTCATAACAACAATAAAATTCACTAAAAGTAACTTTTACTGGATTTCTGCATTATTGTTTTGTAATGCCAAGTGGTAGATTAATGAGATACTCTACTGAACTTTAGGCCACATTTACACCATAACAATTGTAAGTAAAAACACAAAATGGCATTCTTCTTGGACTTTAATTCCACATTTACGCGATCGTATTGTGTGTGTCATTTAGTGGTACACTAGGAGTGTTTTTTTTACTTTTTTAACAGGAAGTGGATGTGTGTAAGCCTCTAGGCATGGCTCTTCACGCTGTCAACAGTGGCGTGGCCCCGCCCCCAGGTGTCCTACCGACTGCGGCGGTGCTGCCAGCCTACAGCACCCTGCCCCTGATGCCCGGTTTCATTGGGGCACCGCACCCGATGTCAGCAGCGCCAAGTCCTGCTACACATTCGCAAACTGCCGCCACGGACTGGAACACCTACTATTATGTGAGTAGTCGAAGGACAGCTTCTTTCATCGTCAAACGCTCTGACTCAACTCGATGATATCTTTCGGTTGTTCTTTATTTCAACATTAATCCATTATAAAAGGAGTGCTTCATGTGAGAGAGCTCAACTCAGGTGAAATACTAACCAAATCCAAACATTTCATCTTGCAGAAAGCGGTTGCTGAGTTTGCGCTGCAATTATTTAAACTCATCTTAATAAGCAATATTGTATGGTGGCCAAAAACACAATTGGTACTTTGGACCTTTGTGGCAAAATCTTGAAATGGACAATTCGCACGTTTTTTTCTCAAGCAAGTTGCACCTTGATTGGGGATAGCTTCAGTGCAGATTGGTTGTATCTTTTTGAGACGACTGGAAATACATTATAGATTAAATTTAATGGCAATATTCAGACTGATTGTATCAAGGAATTATTTGTAAACCAACATGGACGACGCAGTTTCATCTTGGTTTCAGAAAGCTCCTTTCATGCGATGAGCTGATCTGTACCTATCAACTGTTGTTTTAGAGCTCCTAACTTCCCTAACAATATTGTCAGGCTATTATAACAGTTTATTAACAGTGATAAGAGCAATTGTGCTATTAAATGAGTGCTTCAAATCTTATTATACTTGTTTAATGACAATTAAGGCATTCAATTCAATAGTTCATTGTAAATGGCTCAACCATCCATACGCGTGAATTCCAGGTGAGTCGATAAATAACGAGAAAATGGATGAATATTCTGTGCTAGTCACGTTGTGATATAAGATGTGGAAGCCCATTTGTTTGTGCTGACTGCCTTGAGGGGCCTTCTGTTAACCTGCTATTATCCTAAAAAAACAAACATACACGAATGCTGTTCATTTTCACTGACCTTTGCCAGAGCGTTTCTGCTAGTTTGTGCTATTGTTAAGTACCGTAACTTATTTTATAGTTGATTTATTTAGCATCAATTTTCCGCAAAACGTTTTCTTCCTTAATGTCACAGGTGAACCAAAGACCTTAGATATAGGCAGACCATAGTCAGGCGTGATCATCACGCATTTTTTCTCGAATAAAATATGTGCGTTTCAATCAATATGCTGCACTATGCATTCATACTGAAATGTTTGCTGCGGGAACTGTATTGTTACATCATTATAGCAGTAAGAACACCTGATTGGTTCGCAAGTTGGTATTCAGGTGGCAGGTATATAGGTAGGTGTGATTGTGATCTTATAATTCATGTTGCAATATTTACATTTTCTGCTTTACTGGCATAACTATGCTGCATTATCTACATCTCATATCGCAACACTTACATGTGCTGCTTTTTGTAATTGATGTCACATATTCTCACTAAGCCACTTTGGATTCCACCCAAATTTCCCCTAAGAGAGACCAATAATGAGTTATGTTCTCCTTATTCTGCTAATCAAAAGTTTGTTTGATATTACCCTCTTAAGAACCAGACACGAGGCCACAAGAGGGAGTATCCGCAGTTGGCGGTGCAGGAAGTGGCATCATCTGACGGTGGCTACATCGGACAGCACTCCCAAGGCCTTGGGGGGCAGTATGCCGATTACTTCAAGAGGAAGAGGTTGTAGAAAGACACGCTTGAAATGGCTCCATCTCCTATGTGGTTTAATAGTACAGTGCAGGTCAGTTTACAACAGCATAGGGGCAACTAATTTAACTCAGATTTTGAAGTACACTAGAACACTGCATTGACTACCCTAATGCTGTTGTCATATTGATGTAAGTGTCCAGGGCAAGAGTATGAAACAATGAAAAATATGAATTGGACAGTAATTTTGTGCAGCTGCTTGTGCTGCGTGACGAAATACATCTTTATATTCTGCTACATGAACTAGTTACGTGCCATTAATTGGTCATCTCGTTATAAATCAAGTGCCGTGTGCAGAAAGTGAGATTGTTTTTTAATTTCCTCCAGATCTTATAACGAGACCACTTTGGCCTGAGCATTGCAAAAAGTTTTTCAGTGGAACTGAAGTTGAGGTATTCTCCAAACTTCACAAATAGAAGAATTTTTGAATGTCGGACCAAAAAAATGCAGAGGTGCAACCATAATGGTGTTGCAGTCATCTAATTCAAGCTTTAACTCTCTTCAATTTGTCTTTTTCCCTTAATGAATGTCAACCATATTAATATTAACTTTTACTCATATGATATAAACTAGAATATATATTTTTGTTTAGGCTTTAATCCTTCCTGCAAAAAGACTGGCCAAATTAACGACTAAATGACTCAACAACAATGGTTTGTCACCACTTCTGCTCCATGTGTTATCTCTTTTCTACATGGACAGCTGTTACGTGTGCCTATTTGTGTCTTTGTGAGTCAATTATTAAGTGTGCCTAAACTATACTCTTAGGAAGTGTCAGCCATTTTGTAATCCCAACACTGGGAGGCCATCAGGAAACGGCGTGGACCAACAAGAGTTGTGTTGACATTCAAGAGCTTCTTAACGTCATGAATAAGAGAAAGGACACAAGTGAGTATACACTTGTGTTCTGTACTGTGGATATTAGCATATACTTGTGTACTGTATATATTAGAGTAAGCCGTGCGCTATACAAAGCTCTATTGTGCGCACAATGTACCACAAGAATGCTATTGATTTCAAATCCAGTTTGCTGTATATTTATAAACTGTTTTGTCTAGCTGTTTTTAAATTCAATTATAGGCAAAGCTCTCTTTCTGTATCTGTAATTCAAGAAGGCCTCATTTTTTTTCATGTGGATAAAGCCAGTTTAGATGAGGTCCAACCTCGTGGATTTCAAATGCTTTCCAGACTATTGTTTTTAAAAAATCTACAATTTACCCTTGCTTGCAACGCCTGTTACAGATACAGCAAGCGTTAAATTCTGAATTTGTATAAAATGTTAGCATGGTCACACTGGAGATGTTTTAGACTAGCATTATTTGCACCAGTTTGTGCATACATAGCTATTTAACAGCAGTACTTCCATAGTGGGTAGCTGCATAGGTGTGTGTGTGTGGGTGTGTCACACCCTTCTACTATTTTACATGTTTGGCTGGAACACAATGTTGATATGAATTTTTTTGCAATAAGAGCTTTGTCAGGTTTGATTAGAGTCAACACTCACCTTTCAATAATCTTGTACAAAAGCGTAGAAGGGTGTAAATGTAATATTTACAGCAAAAGCAATGTCGGACAAATGTTTTTCTTACTCTTCTTGTGTGTCTTATGTAATAATATTTCATTTCTAACTTCAATTGATCATCAATGAGGGCTTGCTACTTTAGTATTACAGCTTGTTTTGGCAATAACTAAGGCTCTTGCTGCTGTTGAATGTTGAATGTACTTTAGTATTTATTCTTTTAGTCGGCATTATTATTATAAGCCTAACAAGGACTAGTTGGGCCACACTGTAAATATAGGACAAAATATGACTAATGTATGAAAATATGAGATAAGATTTTAGTGTCGTGAGATTTTTTTTAAAAGTGGCACTAAAGTTTCCTTTTTTAAAATGTAATCTTGATGCCATTTTACTGCACAACAATTTGCATTTAAAGTGGGCAAATGTCATTTCGTTACTTTTATAAGCCTTTTAGCAAAATCCAGTTTCTCATTAAAATGCAGCTCACTGGATATAATTTGCATACTCTTTGCTATGATTGTCGAGCCTTTAATTACACTTGGTCATTTCAGAATTCTAAAAAAAACAAAAACAATACACATGTATTTCTGTCAAGGGGCAAGCTTTCTAAGAAGTCTCAGATATCCCTTTCATATTTCTATTTAAGAGGTCAAAATATTATATAAGTGAAAATGCTGTAACGTCAAAATTCCCTCAACAATAATGCACCATCAATTTGCTTCATTTATGTTGTAGCATTATTACAGTTTTCTTGTTGTTTTTGCTTTATATCTGTAATGGTGACTATATATTTGTTTAATTTAATGAGTATCTTGTTTTTAAAATAAAACAATTTTCTCCTGTAGTTCACATTAGAAATGTGCATTTATTCATTTCTTTTTTTCAGAAACTACGGCATGGTTTGTAATTATTACTCTTTAAAATGTATTTCTATGTAATTATTTTGATATTAGGGTCATGAATGAATGAATTCTTGTGGAGTTATGGTTTGTTCTTTTAATGTTAACCTCATCACTCCTTAAGATGCTTTCAAAAATATTTCATATGATTGTGCGATTCATTTATCCGCTGCTGGATAGAATTGTACATTGCTGTTCTTGCGTCTCTATGACAACGCTGAAACGCAGTAGCAGATGAGATTGTTCAGCATTCTTGAGGGTGGCTGGGCTAACGTGTTCTGTTATTACAACCCTAACCCATTCTCTTATTCTTGTATACTCTTGGACTCGTAATGTAGTCTTGCTTATTATACGATGCACCATAAATATTTTAAAGTACATTTACCTACTGTGTAGTACAATATTGTCTGTGTCTGGCTTTTGTCATTTGCAAAAAAGAAAGGTCTCGGCATCATTGTATGTATGCGCCATATTCCAGTTTATGTAAGTATTATGTAACAATATCAAACTGCCAATGTGAGAACTGGGGTAGCACATAGTTGGACCACCCAGTTCAAGGGTTCAACTACAGACGATGAGCCTGTGAACTGCTCCGTCAGCAGCTGGAATGTGCTGTTTCTACGCTTATGTCGCCGATCATGTGTGAGTTATTGGGTGAGATTCGGCATGGTCAGCTTTTTTAAACAATGTTTTTAAATCACTGTCTCGTTTATATTGCAGGAGTGGGTAAAGAATGGAGCTAGTGGGCGTTTGATCAGATGCCACCATGCCATTCAAAAATCCCACAGGACCCTTTTTCATCCCACCCATTGTAATTCCTTCCTCCCCTTGGTTATACACAGGTTAGCAATTTCATTTACAAAATAGCATAAGTAACAGTAAACAGCAAATCAGCTGCAGAAACCAAATTCTACAAGAAAACTCCCCGTAATATATATATATATATATATATATATATATATATATATATATATATATACATATACATATACATATACATATACATATACATATACATATACATATACATATACATATACATATATATTATATGTATATATATATAAATATACATATACATATATATATATACATATATATACATATAAATATATATACATATATATATATATACATACATATATATACATATGTATATATGTGTATATATATATACATATATATATACACGTGTATATGTATATATATGTATATATGTGTATATATATGTATATATGTGTATATATGTATATATATACACATACATATAAATATACACACATATACATATATATATATACACACATACATATGTATATATATAAATGTATATATATACACATATACATACATATATATATATGTATATATATATATATAACATTTACATATTTGAAACAATAACATTGCATTTTGAAAGACTTAGATTGGATTTATTTTCTCATTGTGTAACTATGGACAATTGACATAATAGCTTCCATTTTTTTTCTCAGAGGGAATTGTCTTTTACATTCCTAATTTAAAAAGTGGACTTGAATCTTTCTTGATGCTTCACATTCTAAAGATAAGACTATAAGATACAGAATAAAATGAAAATGCAATTTTTAATTAAGAATGCCACATTAACTGGATAGTAAGGTGCGATTTATAAGTCGTGCAATAATAAAAGACTTGTTTTTTGTTTGTTTTAAAAAAATAACTTCAAAAACTAACTACAAATAATGAAACGCTAAGCTTGCATAGAAGAATGTACAGAACAGAAGTGCGCTAAAAGTACATGTGGACCAGAACAGTTAAATAATCCTTTAAAGGGACAAATTAATATTTTGTTTTTCTTTCTTTTATGTGCATATGTGTCATAAGCATTTTAGGGCTAGTTAAATGATGTAATTCCACAACCACCAAGGAAGTCTCCGAGTTAAACTCAATTTAAAACAAGATCCAACCATACAAAAGTATGGCTGATATTGGTTGTCTCACATTAGGTCTTTAAGGTCACATAAAGATCCTATATCATTTGCTCACCCACCAATTATCTCACCTCATTTTCTGATCCGCTTTATCCTCATTAGGGTAGGGGGGGCAATTGTGCCGGAGCCTATTCCAGCTGAGAAACCGACGCGCTAACCACCCACGCCACCGGGCCAACCCCACCAATGATTATATTGTCAAATATGGAGAAGAGTGTGCCCTGTACATTGGTTAGTAAGAAGAAGTTTGGGTGTGCACCCCAAGTGCAACGACGCAATGTGGGCTTTATTCGGGAGAGCGAAATTGCTCCTGCAGGTTGCTCAGCTCTTCGATGAGCTGCTTGAAGGTGATCCTCTTTCCGGGGGCGTGCTCCCAGCACTTGCGCATCACGTCATACACCTGTAAGCACACAGCGGCTTCAGCGACAGCACTGTGAAACCCCTTCAGCCTTCATCCCATTATCCTCCACGCAGTTTGAGCCTTGTGGACGAGTGTGGTAAGTGCTTCGTCCTCACGTTAAGAAAATTTGACACACGACTGTTATCATTAGCGACACTTCTCCAAAGGCAAATCAAATAATACAGAAGTCCATAAGTTACAACAATCTAAAAAGTCATTTGGCTGTTGAGAGACCGAACCAAAAGTGTCTTACTGGTTTAGGGCAGTCATCGGGTTGGGGTAACCTCTGGCCACCCTGTAGCACGGCGATCAAATGAACAAGGCTCATCTGACCTTGTTGGGCCTTCATAATGTTTGAGAAGAGCTGCAAAACGAAAAGAAAGCACTTATCTACTGCCCTGTCAGTCAAACATATTCCCAAGATGCCAGCTTTAACAAGACTCCTGGCATTTGGATCAAATCAGATGTAAATCAATCTACCACCAAAAATAAAGGCTTAGAAACAAAGTCATGCAAAACCCCTAAAAATGTTGGCTATTGTGGAATTGACCTAAGTTAACATGTCGTTTAAAAAGGCATATCTATGTGCTGTTCTTGTAGTCGGCCCAAGTCCTCATATTGTAAAACAGCATCAATGCTGTTAAACCCAGGAACTGTGTTGAAGTGAGTTTAGTAGACTCATATACATATGATTTTATCACCATACTCTCTGTAGCGCTTTGGCCATAGCTGATGGCGCCATCTCGTGGAATTGCACTGCATTTCAGTCAGCACAACACCTAGACCAGGGGTGGGAAAACTATTCCACTAAGGGCCGCAGTGGGTGTAGGTTTTCATTCCAACCCATAAAGAGGACACCTTTTCACCAATCTGGTGTCCTACAAGTGCAATCAATGGATTGTTGTTTCAGCAGAAAATCCCATTGGTTAAACTCTGTGCTGGATCAGTTGGGACAAAAATCTGCACCCACAGCAGCCCTTGATAACCAGTTTGCAGGAACTAACAGTACTGATGTAATCCAATCTTTGCCATGAATCACCAGATAAGGATGAAACTGTGAAAATTGCATTAGAACTTGCATGCTTATACTCACCAGCACTGGGGTTTTGCTGTGATCACAATAGGTAATGAGCTCATACATGGTCACTCCAAAAGACCAAACATCAGAAGCAAGGTAGAACTTGCAGCGAGTCAGACACTCGGGAGCATACCTTGCAGCACAGAAGGATAGGAGGAAAGGAAAAAAAACAGCATTAAGTGACTTAGGGTGTAAGGCAAATAAATGTCTGAATTTCAAACATGATATTTTCGTCATTACCGATATTACCAATTTCGTCATACGCAGTTTCTGGGTATGATGACAATTAGGCTTTTTGTCGAGTCAATGATGATGACAAAGCCTATGTCCGATTATTATTATTATTATTATTATTTTCTATTGCTGTGGACCAGATTAGCCTTTTTTAAAGAAATTTAGGTTATATACAAACTGAGGATGAACATGAAAAATGCAGGGGTAAAATTTAAGAAAATAGAATTAAATCAGATAAACTGGACCATCAAATGTCACTATGTCCAATGTCAAGTAGAGGTAAGATCTTGAGCCCAGACCCGAACCCTAAAATGTCAATCATTACTTTGGGTCGGGCCGAGCTTCTCTTTCTCGCTGAAAAAAAAGTATACTAAAACCATGTGTGGTCTCTAAAAAAATAAATAAATGAATGATTTCAAAATTGTATACTAAAATGATGTGTGGATACTAAACTAAGGAATACTTGTTATAAAATAAATACTTTGGAATTTTGGAAAAAACAGAAGGCGCTGTAACATACCTGTCAACCTCTGCCGATAACTGCCCTTATAAATGATTATGATTCCCCTTACAAACCCCCAAAAAACCTTACAAACACTGTACGAGTCGTACGGTGTTTGTAAGGTTTTTTGAGGGTTTGTAAGGGGAATCATAATCATTTATAAGGGCAGTTATCGGCAGAGGTTGACAGGTATGCTGTAATGTCACTGCAATTGGAAGCGGAGCCGCAGAGCCAGAGCATGCTATGCGCACATCACGTAGTTAAGGATAAATTAAACACGCAGCGGTACCGGTAAGGCTGAATTTTGGAAAAGCTTCAAATTGATTGTTGAATATGCTAGAGAAACTTGCGCTGGCTTCGCTGAATGTAGTCAGTGACGCTTTGCTCTCATACGAGAGTAAAAAGACTGTCACCTTGACGCTGAGCAGACATTTAAACAGTTGAAATCATCAAACATCTATATTATCATATAAAAGATGTAATTGTTTATAGTCTTGTTAAACTTGGATTTTTTTTTTTTACAAAAGACAGTGTCTGGTGCAGAAGCTTACAACATCAAAATGTATGGCTTATTTCATAACGTTTGCGATGCAAGCCTGCGAAAAACATTCCCCCAGGACGCTAACAAAAATTGCAACTGTTATTTGTAACTTTTCTAGGTATCAATTCACATGTATTTACTTACCAGTAGATAGGGCTTACACAGTCATCCTTGACTGTGTAATACATTTCATTGTCTTTAATACTTTTGGTCAGGCCAAAGTCAGCGATCTTCACAGTGCGCTCATTCTCCACCAGCACATTTCGGGCAGCAAGATCACGGTGGATGTAATTTTGAGAGCCCAAATACTCCATACCCTGGCAAAGAAAAAAAAAACTACAGTTTTAAAATATTATTGTTCTCTTCTGATAAATGATTACATTAATCTTAGGCTAAAATGTGCCAAAGTTTGTGTGAAGGCACCCTTTTTCTATTAGAAACTTTAGCTGCTACAGAATGTGGAACAAATGTCAATAAATCAAATCAAATTGCACATCAGGGTGAAAAATCGCTATGGTTAAGGAAACGAAAAGGATGCACGTTGTTCCTTTTCACCGCTAAGGACAAACAAGAGTTAACCACCTGGCATATTTGAGTAGAGTAGCTCAGCAGGGTACTCAGACTGATCTTGCTTTTATTGTCAGGCAGGTAATCTTTCAAACTTCCCAGAGGAAGATACTCCATTATCAGCTTGGTGGCTCGACCACCTGCTCACACACAAACGAAGATGAGGACACCAAGTTAGGAACATAAACGGTCTTCCTCCTAAAGTTGAGGGAGAGCGTCTACTGCATTTTCCATACTATGAGGCGCAACTAAAAGACTTCCAATTTTCTCAAAAGTCAGCAGTGTGCCTTATAACCCAAATGTGCCTTATATATGGATCAATATTGAAAGGAGGGACAATACATATTAATGAAAATATACATGTAAACATGTTAGATTATAGCCCAAATCTAATTTCCATCTTTAGTCCCTTGGGCAAGTTGATGTTAAAAACACAAGATAAAAACAATAAGGCAATAGTAGGTAGATTGTTTATGTAAAGACTGAAGAGCAGTGGACCTAGCACTGACCCCTGCGGGACCCCAAGACTCTTATTCCGTGATGTAGATTTTGTGTTTTGTATCTTGACACACTGATCTTACAGATGTGTGATTCAATGCAATTTAGCATACTTGGTGAGAAATTAAAACTAGACAGTTTGGTCAGCAGTATCTGGTGCGCCTTATGTGCAGAAATTACAGTACTTACAAAATAACTTTCCTGACAAGGAGGTGAATTTCCAATTTTACAACACAATGCAGCACTTTTAAGTTTAAACACAAAACACAAAGCAGCTCATTGTATGATGTACAATGACAATAAAGCTTTCAATTCAATTCTTTCAACTTGTCAGACTGTACTGAATAATCGAGATACACTTACTTTCTTCCAGACAAATCCCCTTGTACTTCACAATGTTTTCATGGTAGAGGGCCTTCAGAATATTAATTTCACAAAGGATATTGCTGCCCTTCTCCTGTCCATCCTCAGAATTGAGTGATTTGACCGCCACTAACTCGCCAGTCCCATCTCCGCGGGGGTCATATCGACATAGCTCCACCCTACCAAAGTGGCCCTTCAGGGATATCAAGCCATGTTAGCATATAATATAAGGCACTCAATTAGGTACACATGCATTTTTATGTTTACTGTACAACACTTTATTTTCGGGTGCTGTGAGTTTTAATCTTCTATATGAATAAAGGTGAGTTGAATATACTCTATAGGAGGACGAGAAGACACGACAGAAAACATATAGTACAGTATTGTTAAATGCCATATCCCACTCGATTTCCCCATATATTGTGTAGTAAATATGTTTTACATTCATACTCAAGCCCATATAGATCCATTATCCATTTATTTTCTTCAACCATTTATCTTCATTTTTCTCTCTCAGACACTAGTTTGCCATGAGATGTTACAGGTCAGGGTAAAATGGATGCGTGAGTCTTCTTTGAAGCAAGCCGCAACCATTGAAAACAGATTCTACTAGAATACTTATTGAAAACACGCTTATTCATTTATTTATTTATATATGTATTTAGTTATTTAGTTATTTTTCTATTTATTTGTTTATTGTATTTTTGTTTATTTATTTATTAACTTATTTATTATTTATTTATGTCTAAAATGTGTTTTCCTGTGTCTGTATTCTCACCCTCTTGCTACTGTGACAATGAAATTTCCCGAATACAGGATGAATAAAGTTATCTAATCTAATCTGAATTGGGTTTACCAGATGCAACTACATAGTTTATGGCTATAACTAGCTAGCCATGATTCCTGAAAACTGTTTGCAGTAGTATGTAATAAATTGTGAAACATTGTTTTTTAGTTTTCATTCTTTCGTGGACAAAAAAAACTTTGGGAAATATTTCCCAATATATTACAATACATAATGTAATAAGCCTTTGCTGTATTGCATCATACCACAATATAAACTACAACAGTGTTTCCCAACCTTTTTGAGCTGCGGCACACTTTTTGCATTGAAAAAATCTCAAGACATAGCACTATCTGAAAATCTTCTAATTTAAAACTATGCAGCGTATATTAACATTATAAAGTTGTTCCCATCAAATTTTTATTAACAGGAATTAAACAATCCCCCCCAAATTATTCAGAAATCTGGCAAGACTACCTTACCTTTCCGAGATCTCTGATATTTCTCAGGAATCTCTCTTCAAACACAGTTGGGTCCACTTCTGATGTAGGCTGTGGTTGAATGGCCGGATCTATGAAAGTAAAAGAAGCATAATCCTGGTTATAGCATAGCTGTGAGACCTCATGCAAACATAACTAGCATCTTGAATACTTTCTGAGTGACTTTCCAGCTCAAATTTCTTGTGTGAGGCTATAGATTGACCGATTATCGGCGCCAATTATTGGACATTTTTTACATATATCGGTATCGGCCTTCATTTAATCCGACTGGCCAATATGAAGAAATCAAATCAAAAGTATCTTATTTTGGCTCAGATGCAGCCATGCCTCTCCTGTCTCTCCTGCCTGCTGGGTCATGCTCGCCTAAACGACCTGTCACAGCTACTCGGTAAGTCAATCATTTCATCTTGGACAGCTGAAGAGGCTTGCCGCTGCTATGCTTCAATTCGCCGAACTTTGTTGGTAATGAGACGCGTCTCAGCTGCCCTCCCTCCGACCTCATGTACCGACTGATATATGTGTGAATTGAGCACTAAGACCAGCAGTGCAAATCGTGTGATTTGGCTAAAAAAATATTGTTTTTGGTGGAACATCTTTATTATGTGAGCAGCACATCAAATGTATGGTGAGTCTTCCTTATAAACACAGTGCTCTTACCTTTTTCTTCCAGTTTGTCAATATCCCTCACAATTGCCCTGAAGAAAGGTCTCTTCTTTGGGTCATAGTTCATGCATCGGATCATTAGTTCAGCCAACTCTCTGTAGTCCGGGGTCACAAGCTGGTACTCTGTTTCATAAAACCTCTCCTTCTGCTCCAAACAAAAGAGACAGTGAATAATTTCATAGGAAAATGAATGCATAAACTCATCTCCCTACCTCTGTAAGTTTCTTTTCTTTAAGCGGCTCCTCTCCATTATAACAAATCTCCCACAGGGTGGTCCCAAAGCCCCACTTGTCAGCTGCAATACTCAGTGAAGACACATCTTTCACACACTCAGGTGCGATCCAGGGTATGCGATGCACACGTTCTGCAGAGCAACAGCAGCCAGTTCACATCAGGATGCAAAAAAATAAATTAAAAAACCCAAGCATGTTCTTAACTCAATGGCTGAAAATGACAGTACTAGATGCACAATTCATATTGACTGAATGGCAGCAATTGATTATTCAAAATGGATTGGACGTCGAGCGTCGTCAATGGCACTGAAAGCCAGACCTTCCAGTTAATTGTACTATCGCTGTCAATGGCAAAAAAATGAGTTACCTTTTCAGGAAAAAAAGATGGCCTGCCCACATATATTCAAATACTAAGTGACAGAGTATTAGCATAAACTACCATAAATGATAACAACAATAATATTAAATAGCTACAAAGGGTTTAAATTGTTCTTAACGTGCTGGATATTATCATGATCGGTGAATATTATTTGCATTGTTGTTACATGTGTCTAATATATATCAAAATAATGGCAAATACTTACATACCCATTACATGTACTACAAAATACTAGACAAGTTCAGGTTTTACAATGAGAAAATCCTTAATTTCAATGTCATGTTAAATGCTAAAAAGAAATATGATCAGTGAGTTCAATGACTTAGGCAAAAAGTGGGGTTGATTCCATCACCTCTGTCATCAAACAATAGTGCCTCATTGACTGATAGTAGCAAATGATTTGAAAGAAACAAGTACAGTGGTACCTCGACATACGAGTGCCCCGGCATACGAGCAATTTTAGATACGAGTAATATTTTGATATACGAGCATACAGCGGACCCGAGAGGCTGCTCATGAGAACATCATGGGCACTGTCTTTCTGGTCGCAACACCCTCGTGTAATGTCTCTACGAGCACTGGGCGGAGCGTTGCATTTTTTTTCCTTCCCGTTAGCCAGTGCGAATGGCGGAGCTTGTTCGCTAATATGAGAGGACTACTACTTCCCGGGTAAGTTGGCAAGTGGTCGTGCGTTATCCTATTGTGAGGACATTTGTGTGCATCATTTTCGGAATCTTTGAAGGGAAGACAAAAGCAAACAACCCTCGATAGGTTGCATCTGAAAGTCAGGGTGGAGGCGGGGCAAATAGAGCCAACCCGGGAGAAGAAAGGTATCAAAATTTAAAACAAAATTAGAATTAAATTTAGTGTAAGGTTAGATTAAACATATTTTTGAGTGTGTCTGCATCGTAATCCATGTTCATTTAAATTTGTTTATGTTATGTTACAAGCGCGTTGCCGTGCAAAAAGTCTCTCTGTCCCTCTCTCGCTCACCTCCGCAAAACCCTTTCACCAATCTGATGTTGTACAATCGCAATCAGTGGATTGCAGTCAGGTGCTTCTTGTTTTCTACAGAAATCTCATTGGTCAACATGTCTGTTCCTGATCGGTTGGAACAAAAACCTGCACCCACAGCGGCCCTCGAGGACCGGTTTGCCCACCCCTGGGTTAGATTAAACTTATTTTTGAGTGTGTCTGCATCGTAATCCAAGTTCATTTAAATTTGATTATGTGATGTTACGAGTGCTTTGACGTGCAAAAACTCCCCCCCTCTAGTATCCCCCCCCTCTATCCGTCTCTCTCTCTCTCCCCTGCGAAATCTGTATAATTTTAATACAATTAAACACATTTTAGTACTATTAAACCCCTAGTTATTTGTTACTTTGTTAATAGATGGCGAATTAGAACAAATAAAAATGTTTTACAATCCAATATCCTGTTTTTGGTGTTTTTTCAGAGGGTTGGAACGAATTAATTTGTTTTTAGTTAATTTCCTATGGGAAACATTGATTTGAGTTACGAGTAAATCGACATACGAGCTCAGTCCCGGAACGCATTAAGCTCGTATCTCGAGGTACCACTGTATAGATAAGGAATCAAAGCAGTAGCAAAGCAGTGCAGAAATATTGGTCAAATGAAATAGCAGAGGACAAAAATAATAATTGAAGGTGGGTGAGGAATAGTTGGAATTGCTAAGAAAAGGATATACAATTGCTATTTAGTTTCATTATTTGGTAGCCAAACACACCCTCTCTTGTGAGTACAGTGATTGGAATTCCTGGATCACTGAGCTTGATAAAGGGTCCCCCTTGATCATCTTCCAGTCCACTTCGGGCCAGCAGAATGTTCTTTGCGCACACAAAACCGTGGACCAACTTTTTGTCTTCCTGAATGTTCAAAGACAAATTATTTAAAATGTTGCAGGTATGTTTTATTATACATATCACATTGGGCAAGAATGCTGACCATCTATTTGACGCTTGTGTTTCTTACCAAATAGCTGAGAGCTGAGGCCAGCTGCTTGGCTACCTGGAACTTCCAAGCTGTGCTAAGTGGGGATTTCTGCCTCCTCATGAATAAATCCAGTGGTCCCAGTTCTACAAACTCTTCCACAATGATATCTGACACAAAAAAAACAAGTTTGCCACACTACTCTTCCATAACACACATTAATTTTGTAGCTCCAAATGTGCACTTACTCTCCAGATGGCGGACACAGACTCCAAACAATAGCACAATGTGTTTATGGGAAACTTGCCGCATCATACTTGCTGTTTCAAAAAAAGCCTGAAAAGAGGACACATATAAAATATATACTGCGGTGGACCACATAAGCGGTAGTTTAGAACAAAGAGTTGTGCATTTAGGATGTAATCTTACCAAGGAAATGTCTCTATGTCCTGAACCCAGTACTTTGAGCACCACCTGATACTCTTGGAAGGATCCGTAACCAGCATCATCATCGTTTTTTACTTTCAAAGTGCCTAAGAATATGTTTGTTCTTGTGCCGTGACCGAGATGCTCCTCCTATAGTGCATAGCAGAAGAACAGCATTGAGTAGAAGAAAATACAATACGATGTTTCTGTAGTCGAGTAAACATGTCAACACGATCATCAGGAATACATATACAGTGGAACCTCGACATACGAGCACCCCGACACACGAGCATTTCGAGATTCGAGTAAAATTTTTAGCAAATAATTATCACTAGATATGAGAAAAATTTCGAGATATGATAAAGCCAGTTGGCCAAGACATGAGAGGCTCTTTATCATTGTAGCGCACTGTCTTTTTTGCCGCATCTCTTGTATAACAGATATCTACGAGCACTGGGCGGAGCGTTGCATTTTTTTTCACTGTTTTTTTCCGTCACTCAGCGCGAATGCCGGAGCGATCGCTAAAACGAGGTATATATTACCTCTCGTTGGCTGCTCATAAGAACATCAGGGGCACTAGCTCCGCAACTGCTTGTGTAATATCTCTGGTCGCAACTCCCTCTTTGTAATGTCTCTGCGAGCACTGGGCGGAGCATTGCATTTTTTTCCCGTTGGCGGAGCAATCGCTAATACAAGACTACTTCTCGTTGGCAAGTGGTCGTGCGTTATCCTATTGTGAGGACATTTGTGTGCATCATTTTGGGAATATTTTGAAGCGAATACAAACTCAAACAACCCTCGATATTGACTGAAAGTCTGTTTGGAGGCAGGGCAAAAAGAGCCAACCCGGGAGAAGAAAGGTATCCACATATCAAACTAAATTAAAATTAAGTTTAGTGTTAGGTTAGATCAAGGGTGGGCAAACTATTCCACAAAGGGCCGCAGTGGGTGCGGGTTTTCATTCCAACCCAGAAAGAAGACACCTTTCATGTGGATGTGGCCTGCAAACTAAACTGAGTTTGACAGCCCAGATATAGACAGAAATCAAGTGAAAGTATACCTGTTCAATTTCTTCCTTGTGAATGCGATGGATGATGACCTGACACTCTTGCATGGGTGTTGGAGGCACCCAGGCTTTGTCGTTGGTGAACACCAGCAAATTGGATATCTCTGCAACAACCATGAGCAAAAAAGATTTAAAAAAACTTAAAATCTTTGTTCTATTCAACAAAATAAATATCCCTTTCATGATTTCATGTATTTGATTTCATATTCATATTCAAATAGACAAAATGAGCTCATAAGGTGAAGCTCATAAGAAGAAGCGAGTAAAGTATTGAGCCCAAGGCTAAAAACCCGAGCACTCTAGATGCCTAATTTGTGACAATCAATGGATGAAGACATTCATCAGATGGCACTGCTCAATGTGCGCATGTGTTTGAGGCATTTACATATATTATAAATCCTCATAACAGCTTAAATGTTTTGTCGCTCTTTTGATATTGTTATATTTGTAGTATACTTTTTACTTGATAGTAATAAGGAATATTGGTTAATTATAATCAATTCAACTGTTTAATTAACAGTATCATTTAACTGTTTTTTTTTTTTGAACCGAGCCAAAACAACGGTGTAAGGAATTGCATAATATTTTCATTATAAGGTAAACAAAGCATTCTAAGGTAAACCAAGCAGCATTATAAGGTAAACAAAGCAGCCGTATTTTTAAACAATAATGCGATTATCGCCATCCAGTCCAAACACAGTTTGTGTCTTGCCGAAAAAGCGCAAAGTCCTGAAAACAATGTGTCCTCGAGCTGTGGGGCCTTGAGCGTAGCTGTGGGGAGGAAAGTGTCCGTGGTCCCAACATAAATCATGAATTAATTTATAGCCATATTACTTATTAAAAATGCTTACAAAACATATAGAAACATCCCATAATAAATCCAACAGTCATCCTTTTAGATTTTTCACTAACTCACTCACATGTTAATGTAGTTCATAAAGATGTAGGTATGATGACAAAAGTTTCGCATGAAGACAATGCTCAATATCAGGCTTTAAAAAGTATAACAGCACTAATATGCATCTAATGTTCTCAAGCTTGTTCATAATCAGGCATGCAATCAAAGTGCCATTATGAAACCGCATATTGATCTAAAGCATTAATAGCAGCAACCTAGCCACCAAAAATTCCAACCTTAACCCCCGAAATGTATTACAAAAAAATGTTACGACAATATTTAGAGAAGAACACCTGGGGTAATGTTCATTAGGGCCAGAATTCCTTGCTTATAAGAGGTCTCGTCAGACCCAAAAAATCTACTGTGTGGTAAGCAGATGTTATCATAGATTTTGTAATAGATATAGTTTACTGCTATGTCAAGGAGACTTTAATCTGTATTTCCAAACAGCAACAGCTTCTGTAACACTTACAAACTCTCGGTCACGGAAGTAAACATACATTTGCCACCGGAAACCCACATTTACAACTCTCTTCCTCTCTGACAACAGTGTGCATGTTTGAGACTATTTGAACATGAGAAACATGCATATGCACAAGAGGTGGGCCTATTGTTTGCATTATATTATTTTCCAGAGATTTTACATGCTGAAGTATTTGTTAAAGCTAAACATTTTAACACCAGTTTCCACTGGGAGCCAATGCTTTATTAGACTAAGACTAATCAAACGTAATCACCTTAGCCTTATACCAGATTGTTCAAAATGTTTTCAACTAAATGAGCGTCTAACTAGTAAGGCTACTTAATAAAATTGAGTAGTATGGTTATTTACAGTGGTGTTAAGAATGATTCAATCCTGCAGTTAATTTTTTTTTAGCAGTTTTGAGATTTTTATCTTGTCCATAAAAAAATCAAACAAGGATTTGTAAAAATAAACGGACCTTTGGAGGTGACAGCAAGATTTTTTCGAAGATTCTGATAAATGTCTATTTTAATCTATACTTAATGACAAAATTGTTCACCTCCTTATTTATATAGTACATAGTAGAGCGGTAACGTTAAGGTAATCTGACGGATGAATATCTTCACAGTATTGGGCTCACGTACCATAATTATTATGAAATTGTGTTGCAGGAAGTTGAAGGGTAGAGGTAAGTAGGAGCGGTGGACAGAGGAAAAACGAACCACCTTTCTTTTTGCGATTGCCGAGTCCTTCTCAATAGGCTTTATTATTTTTGGTTCTCCCACAAATATTTGGGAATAGGCAAAGTTTCTACTTGGATTTTACTGCATGTACAAAAAATCCTTACCCCGAGGTTGAGGAGGGCAGCAGCGGTGCAGATGGAACTGGAGATTGTCAGAGCGAAGACTCTGGCTCTCCAGATGCTTTAATAGCTCCTTCAGAGTGGGTCTGGCAGTTTCTGTCCCATGAAGGCGGAACTCACCCGGAGTCACTTCAATTTGGAAGTTTTTATACTGTTGCACAGGGCTGGATTTATTGAGATCAATCTAAATGGAAGAAAGTCAGCAACTTTTACTCAGGTGCACCTCACACTGGAAATTGCTGTAGATTTTGTTTTAAAATCGTCTGAAACCTTGCGCAACCAAATGAAAAACATGAGAATGATCATGCAGCGAAGCTCCATACCTCACTGCAGGACACAGTGATGACAATATACTGGTAGTCTGTGACACTCCAGCGAAGAATGTACATGCCCTCTTCATTGCCCTCCTGCCGCAGTTTTTGGATGGCATACTCTGTACTGGTTTTGGAAATCAACAATGGTAGTCAATCAATGATGTCATACAAAATGACAGGTAGAAAAAAGGAAACAGATGAGGCTATAATAAAAGCTCTATAAATAAAGTTGAGTTGAGTAGACAAGTTGAAAAATGTGTTTGCACCATTGAAAACATATTACGCCAAGTCAGCTATAGCTTTAGCTTCACATCATGGTAAGTCTGCAACAACCACTCGATAAAGTCAATAAAAATTGATCATTAAATTTGTTGCCAACAAATTTGATTATCGATTATTGTTGGCATCTATTTGCAGGGGTACTCAATGTACTCAAGCGCATGGGGAGGAAATTAAGGTGAAGGAATGGCTAGTACACACTCTTGTACATTAGCTGCCAGTATGCACCTAATTGCGCCTTGCCATTCCTGCCATTAATTAAAACGTGGAGATGGTAAATATCCTCTGTATGAATAAACGTTGAATTTGTCATCATGTAGCCTCAATTAGTTGCAAGAAAGTAGTTTTAAGTGCATTGTTATAATGTGTAAAGTTGATGATCTTTAGGTCAGTGTTCCAGATAATGCTTTCATCATTGAGTTTTTTTTATTTATTTATTATTGGTGCGACATTCTTGGTTTAAAGAAAAACGGGTACATTTTTGTTTAAAGAATATATACGAGTAATTGACAATTTATATCAACTCTTTGCTAATAGAGAAAAACTTCAAGCAGCAGCAATTTATAAATTTGAATTAACATAATTTTGCCTGATCTTTGTACTATTATGTATTTGTTTCAGTACGGTTGTAATAAAATAGTATTTTTTAGTCATGTAGTAATTCATTTTGTCTTTATTTATATTTAAAACATGCCCCAAAACACTTAACTTGTTTATTACTATTATTAAATTGTGAAGGTAACTGCAAAAACAGTGCCATAGATCTGATTAGAGAATTAATCATTGAATTAATTGTAAAATTAGTCGAAAAGGTACATTATCTTTAATTGCAGCTCTACATCATAGTACTTGGGTAAAAAAAAAGACCAAAAATGGCTGCCAACCGGTTTCAGATATAAAAATGGACATCTGCAGTGTGCTATCTTGAAACTACCATGCTAGGGGCAGCGGTGACAACCACCAGCCTGAAGTTCATAAAGCAATATACGATAGAACTCCTCCTTTCGCAAGCTAAGATATCATGGTAAAGTGTATTTTTTTTTTCATAATTGCATAAATCATTTAAGTATATATCATATAAAGCCTGGACACATGCAGCTTATAGGTGTGGCTTATACATTGTGTATTTTTAACTAGATCATGTAAAATATAGTCAGGTGCACTCTTTAGCCTTGAATTTTTAAGAGAAAATAGTACCTTATGCAAATAGTTGGGATTTATAAACAACCCATAACAAGTGGTGTAGTATATCCATAAAATAAAATAAAATAAAACAATAAGCCTGTAAAAGGACCAACAAAAACGGCATTAATAAAAATGCAAGAACCAACCAAATAGGGCCATGGCAGCCATTGTTGTTGTTTTGCACCACTGAAGATGGAGCCACCTCAATGCACAGGTAGTGGTGGGCATCCACTGTTAGCCTGAAATACCCATCCACAAGAGATGCAAAGGAAACAGCCTCAGCCCACGATGCCATATGCAACTCCTGAAGAAACGGAAGGTGATTTACAAGAGTTCAGAAAAGCAACTTAAGTCCAAAACAATTCTGCTGACCCGTTAACCTTAAATTATTTTACTAACATGAATTTAGGGGTTGTGTTCATAAGACCCCACAGATTTTGAATATTGTCATAGTTATTTTCCTTTTATGAAAGGGATAAAATGAATGAAGGGGGTTGCTATTATTTGGCTAATGATGAAAAGTCTTGGCGCAAGCATGCAACTCTAAAGGTCTCACAAAACACTTCTAAACAAATAACAATAGGAAAGAGGATGCGTACTTTTACTACAGTGTTTACTTTCTCTACAGTAAATCTGCTGTGCCAGAGGGGAAAAAACATTCTCATAGTGATTCCAAATTGTTACTTGAGGAAACAGGCAAGGAAACGGGCATTTCCCGTTTTGAGGATGCCTCGTCATTGACCGTGAATAAAATTAACTATGCAAGCCCTTAGATTTCTCCTTGCGCTTCTGAAATTTTAGGTTAAGAGCAGATAGGCCTCAAGTGAAAGTTAAGTCAAGTAAGAGCCCTAAGGTGGGTTACCTATGATGAAAACGTGGTTGATTTGACAATGACTACTGTTTAAAGTTTAAAAATTGCCCAATTACCTTCAAAATAAATGTTATTAATAGAAATGAAAAGGGTAACAGACTTTCTGAGGACTCAGTCGCAGTGTTCTCATGTTCTCCACTTGTCTCACCATTTTTTTGTAATCCTGTCTGTGAATCGTGACTGTGGCATCCTTAATGGCCGCGTGCATGATTTCATGGAAGTCGCAGAATCGCTCCCAGGCTTGGTCAGTTCCTTTTCCTCTCAAATTTTCATTCTGTTTCCTTTTTTTGGACCTGCTCTTCTCTTTAGGACTCACCGCTTTCTATATTGAAGACACACATCGCAAATGTGGTTTAATTGAAAAGACAACCAATTAAAGTCAGGTTGGACTCTTTTACAGCAATTTGATACTTTGTGCTGTACAGTCCGATACAAAGTTAATTATTACTTGGCTATAGCAATTTAAGGTAAGATGATTAGAATAAGGTAAATACATAAATATTTCAAAAATATAACATAGGTTAAATGTAACATAAAGATACATAAAAACAGTCTGAAGTTGACAAATTTTTGTTGCTGCACTGCGTAGAAATGTACATGCCGTATTTTCCGGACTATAATTTGGGGGGAGTGCAATTTACGTAAGAAATAATTCACACAATCATATCATCTCATGTTATTTTTACACTGAATGACAAGAGGGTGCTCTAGGCATATATATATATATATATATATATATATATATATATATATATATATATATATATATATATATATATATATATATATATATATATATATATATATATATATATATATATATATACACACACATACATATATATACACATACATATATACATATATATATACACTACACATACATACATATATACACATACATATATATATATATATATACACACAAATATACACACACGCCTCTACGTATAAGCAGTACCCTTAAAATTGCCTTCAAACCGTTGAATTTTATCATTTCTTTCGTATAATTAATTGTGGGCGGCCCGTTGGGGCGAGTGGTTAGCACGTCGGCCTCACAGCTCTGGGGTCCTGGTCACGTCCACCTGTGTGGAGTTTGCATGTTCTCCCTGGGCCTGCGTGGGTTTCCTCCGGGTACACCGGTTTCCTCCCACATTCCAAACCCATGCATAGTAGGCTGATTGGACACTCTAAATTGCCCCTCTGTGTGGGTATGAGTGCGCATGGTTGACCGTCTCCTTGTGCCCTGCGATCGGCTGGCCACCGATTCAGGGTGTCCCCCGCCTCTGGCCCGGAGACAGCTGGGATAGGCTCCAGCACCCCCCGCGACCCTAATGAGGATAAAGCGGTTCAGAAAATGAGATGAGATAATTCATTGTGCATTTTTCGGCTAATACGACTTCAAGTCAGGTGCGATTAATAGTCAGAAAAATACGATAAATAACAGTGACTTACTGTGGGGGGTTTCTTCCTCCAGGAAATGCCCGTTGTACCAGACACACATACTTGTACACCTTCCCAAGTATCCATTGTTTGTTGTGGGCTCTGTCCTTGAATTCGGTTGTAGTATGCTGTAAACACAGACACACATGATAGTTTAGGTTCAATTACTGGAAAGCATTTTATGACCTTGTTAAGAATAAAATCACAATTATTACGTGTGTTCTCTAGCAACAAGATCTGTATCACTGTATCCAGTCTTTACTCATGGTACTAATAATACAATAAAGCATTCAAAGTGGTATTTCATATCTAAATAATTACAGGGTTTTAAAGTTCATAACTCATGTTCTTGTGAAAATAGTGAATATAAGAAAGTTTGACAAATCGGGCTTTAGTGAACCACAATACAAATTGAATACAATTGAATGCTTTTATAGTGTATAAGCAATGTCAGAGATTTATTGGTTAACTTTCATTACATTGTTCACTGTTTTGTCAGATTCTAATTATTTCAGTGACAATTGTGACTCTCAGATTTGTCCATGTGTCTAACTGGAAATAATATATTAAAAAAATTACCGGATGTTCTATTATATCATGAATGCACTAAAAATAGATACAAAAACTACAGAACATGTCACAAAAACACAAAGAGTCAGTACGACAGGCAGTGTCCATCAACTAGAAATCAAGGAACTCCAAGTCTTACCATAATTGCCACCATTCACGACGTCTCCATCTTTTGTTACACGCAGCCAAACAGGCTCTGTTATCTCACTGCCCATTCCATTGGTCAGCCCTTCCAAAGTAGCCAGATACTTAATCTTCAGGTCGTACAGAGGGATGTCACTGACCTTGACTGTTCGGTAATTGAATTCACTGAGGAATTTTTTGAAGACATTGTTGATGCGGATGCGTGTCAAAATATTACGCTGCTTTATGTTTGCATTCATTGTCTCTGGAATGAAACGCTTGTAGCTGTAGGTATGAAAAAAGAAAAAGAAATACAACCATTAGGAATATTTTTCAATAACAAACAGGAGCTTAAACCTATTTGATCACATCCTTAAATTATGCATACCACTAAATCTTTTTTGCCTTAATTATCTTAAGCATTTCCATATTATTCTTGTGTCAGTACTGTTTGTTGTTAGCAGTAATATTGTTAGTAATGACCCCAACATTTTTGTGACTCAGGTTAACAAGTCCTCTGCATTTTGTTAATTCTCATTATAATAGCCCTTTGGTCTTTGTTAGGGTTCACATTCTCCCAATTTACTTGTTCTAATGGCAGTAATTATTCACTTGTAACTTTTACATAAAAAGAATTGCATTCTCCAGTTTGTTTATTTTTCGCTTCTTTTAAGTTTTTGAGGTTCCACAATAAGTATAGGTTGATAGAAATACAATGATCATGGGTCTCAACATTTTGAAGACATTCATTGATGTAAGTTTCATACTTGAGTGATTGTGAAGCAGAAGACAGGGGGATGTCCATCCTCTTGGAATAGTGAGTGATGGCAAGCACAGCCATTCCCAGACATTCATTTTCCAGTTCGTGCTGCTCAGACTCGGAGACACATGTTCGAAGGGGTAACATACCCGTGTGAAAATCATGCTGACCCTGGAAGAATAAAAGAATCATAATTCTTGCTACTGTCACAATGAAATTTCCCGAATACGGGATGAATAAAGTTATCCAATCCAATAATAAACATTAAATACACTACAAAGCATACATAAATATTTGGGGTATTTTACACATTGGATGGCCTGCATTTGTTATACAGTACATGATGGAAATTAGATTTTTTTTTAGCGCAGTTTGAAAATACACACATTTTTGCTTTTGCAATTTTTGGATGTACAGGTAAAAAAAATGTTATTGCAGGCTTAGAACACTTGGTTTTCTTTTGTTTAGTTTTACAAATCCTAAAAATGTGCAACATATTATAAAGACTAAATAATTGATAGATAATAATCGATGGGCAGAAGAGTGATCATCACGTACGCCTCACAGTTCTGAGATCGAGAGTTCAATCTCTAGTTGGTTCTGACATTCATGTGAGGAGTTTGCATGTTTTCCCTATACCTGGGTGGGATTTTTCCAGGTATTCCAGTTTTCTCCCACGTCCCAAAAACATGCATGGTAGGCTAATTGAACACTCTAAACCACATGTGTCAAAGTGGTGGCCCGGGGGCCAAATCTGTGGCCCGGGAAAGTAAATCATGAGTGCCGACTTTCTGTTTTAGGATCAAATTAAAATGAAGAGTATAGATGTGTATTACATTTCCTGATTTCCCCCCTTTTAAATCAATAATTGTAATTTTTTAATCAATTTCTTCTGTGTTTTTAGTTCAAAAATAATTTTGTAAAATCTAAAAATATATTTTAAAAATCTAAAATAAACATTGTTTTAGATCTATAAAAAACTGAATATTCAGGGATTTAAATCTAGTTCTTTTAATCCATTTATATATAAAAATCTAAATATTATATCTAAAATGGTCCAGCCCACATGAAACCGAGTTGACGTTAACGCGGCCCGCGAACCAACCCGAGTCTGACACCCCTGCTCTAAACTGTCGCTCCATATGAGTGTGAGTGGATGTTTGTCTGTCTCCATGTGCCCTGTGATTGGCTGGCAACCAATTCAGGGTGTCCCCGCCGCCTACTTCCCACAGTTGGCTGGCAAACAAATTCAGGTTGTCCCCCCGCCTACTGCCCACAGTTGGCTGGGATAGACTCCAGCACCCCTGTGACCCTTGTGACCACGAGCAGTACAGAAAATGAATGAATGATTAATCGATGGTTAAACAATCAATGAAAATGTAATTCAAATGAAGAAACAACAACACTTTTACTATATGAATTAAAGGTAGCTAGGGACGGCCAGGCGGCCAGGTGGCTTGCGTGGTTAGCATGTCACCCTCACTCACAGCTTTAGGGTCCTGGGTTCAAATCCAGGCTGGTCCACCTGTGTGGAGTTTGCATATTCTCCCTGGGCCTGCGTGGGTTTTCTCCGGGTACTCCGGTTTCCTCCCGCAGTCCATGCTAGACGACTGATTGGACACTCTAAATTTCCCCTAGATATGGGTGTGAGTGTGAATGGTTGTTTGGCTCCTAGTGCCAAAGAAATTTCACACAAATATAACGATGTAATATATATTTCATTTTATAGACCCATAATGAAAGGTGAGGCTGATCCTTAACTGCCTCCCCTGGCTGCACATCACAGCCTGGCTTCTTTAGTTTAAAATGTTTTAGCACAATTTCCTGAACACTCTCAAGTGTACCCCATCTTATATGTATATGTGTCATGTAGTGTAAGGAAATGCTGCTCCGGAAACAGAGCAGAGGACAAGCCCCATACCAGCCACCAGCAAGGGGAGCCACACTGGGCCCAAGGTGATTCTGGAACTCAGCAAGACCTCGACCAGCCTCCAAGTATAGACCATGGAAACCCGAGTGAGTCAGTCACATTCAATAATACCACATCTTGCACGTTATTAAAACATTGATAGCCACCACGTTAGTAGTGCTCTGACACCAAGGCTTGTGGGGTTCGCATCTCTCACCACAAAACATGCATACATGTTAACTACCTGGTAAAAAAGGTAGTCAAGAGACGGACTGTCCAGGAGTGGTGCTCCTTCTGGTGTTTTGAGACCTCCTTTGAGTTTACTGATGCAGTGTCTCCAAACTGGAGACTCACCTTCATTAGTACCATGCCAATTCCTGAAATAAAATCTGTGAATAAAAGTAAAAACACTTATTAGTGTAAAAATATTTACAGGATTAAAGATTTAATTTAAAATGGCAGACAACACATTTCTAATGTGCATTTGAGCAAAGATAATTGTATTTTGCTAATTGATAAAAACAGAATTCTTAATAGAAGGGGAAAAACATAAATCCAAGCCAAAACTTCAAGGAAGTGGCCGCCACTAGTGTGGGCAAACATTTTATTAGTGAATATACTATTATAGCCAATCTAATGTGAGTATATTCCAGATTGCCCGCCGTTCCTCGTGACATCAATAAATCTCATTCCCCCACTCATGCATGTGTCAGTCTATCACTGTTTAGGTTAGATGTAACAGATGTCTTAAAATTACTACATTCATAAGTGGTGTCCTTTTAAGTTTTCAAACATTATTTTTTCCTTTATCAGAGGTCTAAGAAATCCACAAGTCGCTTAAATACATTGAGCAACGGTCTTTCAAATGAATGTGATTTACAGTATACTAGATTTTCTCATTTGCAGTATGCAGTCTTTCACATAGTTAATCTGATTTCACCAATTCTACTGATTAAGGGCAGAGGTGGAAACCTCATTGGATAAACTGTCAGTGCTGCATCAGTTGGAACAAAAAACAGGACCCACAAGTACATATAATTGTATATCATAGAGATTGGCAATAGTACTATTCAATTTTCTGGAAAATGCAGAGCAGAAGACAAATCAAGAGATAAATCAGCACCCTTAAACTGAGCTAATTTGATCTCATACAGAAGGTTGTTCCACACTATGCAAAATTGTATTTTATTTAAATTTTAAAGTCAAATGAAGTTAAATCTCACCTCATTCGATATTGTAGCTTGATACTGGTGTCATCTGTGATTTTGAATTCATAATTAGGCGGGCACCACATGCCTGTCACCTCATTGTAGAGGCAAAAAAGATTATGGCACATGGGGGAAATAGCTGATGAAAGGAAAAAATACAGGAAGAAGAGTTAAATCATAACTTGACCATTTCATCCCATATACAAGACTTTCATATCAGTCACAATTTCACTTTTGGTGCTGTAACGCTATACATACATTAGCATTTATTTTGTAGACCTAACAACAATTCATCTTTTCATTCATCTTCCATACCACCAGACCCTCGAAAGGGTTGCGAGGTTTGCTGGAGCCTAACCCAGCTGTCTTCAGGCGAAAGGCAGACTACACCCTTGACTGGTCCCCAGTCAATCGTATGGAGAGAAAAAGGACCATCCGGACTCCCAATCACACTGCCACCAGCGGGAATCAAGCCCGCGCTTGCCCGCACCGAAGTCAGGTGAGTGAACCTCAACACCACGAGGCGGCAGCTAACAACATGTTTGTTGCAAACCCCCACCAAAAAAAACAATCCAGAAGGCTTTTAGATTATTTTCTTGTCCTTTTTCCAGGCATATTTTGTAAGACCCACATTTTCTTTTTGAATGGCTGAAGAATGGTCGATATTTTTGGTTTGTAAACTATTTGAATAATTTGGGACATGGGCATTGTAAATTTGTTGTGCATATTGATTGCTCGTGCCTTTGAAGAAGTGTTTGGGAAGATGATGCAAAAAGGCATTTGCTTATATAGAGTTCTCAGCTATGTATACTGGCGGGTGCTATTTAGCCATTCGCAAAGTAATGTCACTTGACATGATAAGGACTCCAAATCAGACATGGGTTGTTACACGTTACATTTACTTTGATACATTTATTTTAATAACTTTTGGGAAAAATGTTCTTGTGCCAAAACATGCACAATCAAAGGGGAAAAACAATTTAACAATTGTGGGGGATATTTTATGTCATAAAATCCAAAACAAACAACACATATGCCATCTGAAAAGGCATTTACAAACAAATAAATTATAATAATAAAGATAAGAATAGAGACAACATCAGTCTGAATTTTTTTTACAAAAATGTTTTTAAAAAGTAATTACAATTATTTGGTAAGCCATTCTCAGTGGCTTTCTAAATTGCAGCGCATGGCGACCCTTGAGGGGATAATAAAAAAAAATCTGCCTACTTCCAATGTTGAAATGATTGATCAGTTTAAAGATAAAACTTAAAATTATATAATAGTGTGAATAATTTCACACAATTTGCACCCTGAGCCAAACTATAAAAATAACACTGCTACTTATAGTCCTGAAAATACATCACACACACACACACGCGCACACATACACATACACATTTTTCGATATATGTATTTTTTTTTTCCTGAGCTAAAATTACATGAGCCTGTTTAACATGTTGATTTAATCTATAATCATGTTTTAATGTCAAAACCAAATTGAATAAAATTCCCTCCCAATTGATAGACTTGATGGTAATAAGTGTGGCAGCTAGACATTCATGTCAACTTATGACCCTTGTTTGTTTGACAATTGCTGACAAAGGAGGGCTAAAACAATGACAGGAAATTGGCATCCTTTTTTGCCAGCTAAACCATAGCCACTTACAGCATTTCTTAGCAGCCTCTACACACAGCTCCTCTGCAGTGTAGCTGCCTTTAAAGAACTCCAGCTGATGCACATCTGGTAAGAAGAAGTGAATCTCCAAACCCCAAGAGGATGAAGGCGAAGTGATGATTGGATCTCTTCTGTTGGATCGCTTCATTTTTCCACAGAGTAGCCTGCCCAACTCCATCATCCAATTAAGTGGCCTTTAGACACTGAATTTGGGCATAACAAAATACTAAATTAAACAATGGAATAAAATATATAATAGCAATAATGTATATATCACATTAAAGGCTACACAATAAAATATTCATGAAGTTGTTCAATTGGAACTTAGTGACAGTGATGACAAAGATGTCGAGTTGGAAAATATTTTTAAAAAACTTACTGTAGCAAATTAAAGTGATGCAAACATTTATGTCATGGTTACTCAGTACAATAAGTCACATTTGTCATTCCATGGTTTTGACAAAGCGTTGGTTCTCAGTTGTTGCCACACTGGGACCACCTTTTCATTTAGTCACTACGACACGACCAACTTTTACAGACAGGAAGAAATATAGAGAAAACATGGCCAGTTAAAAAGTAGCCTTATAAATAAATAAATAAATAAAAAAGAGTATGTAAAAACCTCAGGAAGTTTAGCTACCTGGCCACGACTTGTCCAATTTGGCTCCACTATCTACTTTTAGGTCCCGAAAAGTAAAACAATGACTCCACCAAAGATAGGACTCTATCAAAACTGTTTCCTTATAATGGAAATGGATGACTGATTTTGGGCAAAAAAACAGGAAACAACTTCGACTGGCCACTAGCCAAGAACAGTCTTTTAATCATGTTTTCAGGCTTTGGCTTGTGCCCAGTCTTTACACATTTTCATTACTTGTCTTCAAGCACATTCAATGTGTTGAGAAATAAAAGATGCAACTAACTTTACAGGGTCACAAATGGTCTAAACAACAACACAAAGGCCTCTAAATAAAAAGTCACGAGCAAGATAAATCAAACAATCGAACAAGCTTCCAACTTCCTCACTCATCATCCAAGGGAGATAAATGGGGAATTCTGAATAAACAAAACAGTAGAAGAGCAAATATAACTAGTACAGTAATCCCTCGAATATCGTGGTTAATGTAGACCAGACATGGCCGCGATAATCGAAAAATTGCGAAGTAGGGTCACCCCTATTACAAACTTTTTTTTCCTTCAGTGCTGATTCCTAGTAGCAAGAGTGGCTTCCGCTTACGAGTTTCAGCGGGGATTTTCACATTTTTATGAACTTAAAAAAATATATATATTTAAAAAAACATTTCTTCAGTGCCGAGTCCTGTGAGGAAAAGTGGCTGCCACTTACGAGTTTCAACGTGGATTTTCACATTTTTATGAACTTTACAAAAATAAAAAATTAATAGCAGAAAGAAATTGCCAAATAGTGAATTCGCGATAAGTGAATAATCGAGGGATTACTGTATAAATGAACTTCGGAGAGTAGCAAAGGCTACCATCACTAACACACTGCCGCCAGGGACTCAAATCCCGCAGTGCCAGGTGTGTCTCTGCATAAGTCAGTACATGTCCAAGCCCATCTGGGAAAAAAAATCATGTCTAAAAGCATTTGGATGATAAAACCAAAATTAAACTATTTAGTAAGAACCCTACTCGTCATGTTTGGAGGAGAAAGGCCGCTGAGCTACATCCATACAAAACTACTGTATTTACTTGCATATAAGGTGCCTCCGCATATAAGCCGCACCCTTAAAATTGGCTTAAAATTGTTGAATTTTATAATTTCTAATAAGCCGCACCCTTAAAATTGCCTTAAAATTGTTGAATTTTACAATTTCTAATAAGCCACACCCTTAAAATTCCCTTAAAATTGTGGAATTTTACAATTTCTAATAAGCTGAACCCTTAAAATTGTCTTAAAATTGTTGAATTTTACAATTTCTAACTTCTAATAAGCCACCTCCTTGTTCACAATTTAAACTCCATATCCATAGTTTTAATAGGGAGTACAAATGTGTTACTTTAAAAGGAAAATCTGAAGAAAAATCATCGCATGTGGTATTTCTGAGATACTCTCTGAATCAAAAGCACATTATTAGGGTAAATATCATATGGAAGTTAATATGCGTGTCTGTGTAAATGCAAAACATGAAATAATTCAATTTGAAAAAAAGAAATAAGTCTATCTTGATGAGAACCTGATGCTTTTTAATGAATTACAATTTTCTTGCCAGAAGTTTAAGATGTTGTGGCGGCCAAATTGCTTCTAATGTCGAAATATCTAAAAAAAAAATCGATTTAGTTGTCACTTTTAAACAAGAAATAAAAATAAAAAATAAAAGCAGATTTTTTTTTATTTCATAATCACAAATGTACAATTTCCTTTCAAAAAGGAAGTAACGTAAGCACAACCAGGAAGTGTGTCCGTAACGGTATAGTGTTCAACAAGTCTCTGGGTGCAATAATAGCATGTAATGCACATTTGCAGGTATCAAGGCTGATATTTTAACGATCGACCGCAAGACTTTCGATCAGCCTTAAATACTATTGGGATGTGCTGACATGGTAAACACTAAGAACACATCTGGCAAGGCTACTCGTGACTGGCCAGTCAGAGCACGTTTATAACTGCGGTGGGCTGGCGATGCCATGAGCGAGCGTTGGCAAGCACAAGTGAGTTTTTTCACCTTTTAAGCAAGATACATTTTTTTCTTGAATTTCATTCAGACCTCAAAATAAATTCTGTTTATCTTTTCTTCTTTTTTTTGCTAAAAATGACCGTATTGGCCGCATCGCCTTGCGCCATGGCATTATCATGGTGTTCCGTCTTTGTCACCTTGCAGTTTCGTACATGTCGTCTTTTTATGCGCATATAAGCCGCACCCTCGATTCAGTCATCATTTTTTGTCCAACAAATGCGGCTTATATGGGAGTGATTACGGTTGGCCAACTGTTCACCACAGTGGTGGAAACCTCAGTTTTTTAGGCTCTTTTTTAAGCAAAAGGACCAAGGCGACTGGTATGTGTAAAGGAGAGAATGAGGGAAGCTACGTATTATTTTTATTCAGAACCTCCTTCCATTAGCAAGGGCTGGGTCTTTCCACATAGCATTTATAACGAACACAACACCCAGGTAGGGAAGGAGTGGCTTCCAAAGAAGCATCTCAAGCTGCTTGGGTGGTCTATCTAGTCTCCAGATCTCAGCGCCATAAGAAAATCTGTGGAAAGTTCTGGTTGCCCTTAGATGGCCTCAAAACATCACTGCGCTGGAAGTGGTCTGCATGGAGGAATGGGGCAGAATACCAGCAATCGTGTGTGAAAACCTGTTGAGAACTTACAGAAAACCTTTCTTCTCTCTCATTTCCAACAAGAGAGTATATAACCATGGAGTATACAGAATTGTTTTTGTTAATGACAAATTATTTTCGACCATAATTTGCAAATAAATTATTTAAAAATCATACAATGCGATTTCTGGCATTTGTTTTTCGACTGAGTTGATCTCTCATATGGGGCAAATGATAGTTTTTCAGTTTCTCCGACGTATTGGCGTGTCCATTTTCCACCATTGTTTTTAATACATGATAACAACAATCGCTTTCGTTACGCAGCACGTACACAGTAGTGACATCACCTTCATCCAGTGACGTTTATTTAACCACATCGTCCTTATTTTCTTCTCAAAGCTCAACTGAGTCGTTTAGGAACAGAAAGTAGAACACCAATTGATAGCATTTTAATACCCTGTTTAGCCTACTGCGCAATCCAATTTAAGTAAGTAAACAAATCACTGAAGAACACGACGGTGTGGGACGATGACAGAATTTTATGCTAACATGACATATAACAAAATTATAATTAAATATGTACTTATTGAATGAAATGTTACATCATAGGGTCACTTACCAAGGCTCTTAACCAGACAGCTGGTGGGCTACTTCCGCTTCGTATTGAACATTTGTCGCTCCAACCTAGTTCAACGTCGGGTTCAGATTTGAAAGGATTTTTGAAAAGCCCTACTGTAATTTGACGAAAACTGGGTTTCTTTCGGGGATTATTTTCCCAAGTTTCGAAGAGACGCGCACACTAGAATCTTGCTAAGACTTCCTGAAAATCAGCTGCCCCTTTCCCGTAAACCACGCATTGGCCATGCGGGCACGAACGCTGATTGGTTCTTCAGGCTGTCACTCAAAATAGGACATTAACCATGAAGGTTCTGGAAAATATAGCCTGCTGAATAAATTGCGAATAACCATAATTAATTCATTTTGCAAATATATATATATATATATATATATATATATATATATGTGTATATGTGTATATATATGTATGTATATATATACATATAGTATATATATTATATATATAACATCCAAAATGAATGCATTTATTTATTTGCCTCTCAATTATTCAGTTAGTTGTATTAAGGTGGTGAGGAGTAATACTTATACGATAATAATAATGTAATATTATATATATGTGTATATATATGTATGTATATATACACACATATATACACATATATATACATATATATACATGTAGTATATATATTATTTATAACATCCAAAATGAATGCATTTATTTATTTGCCTCTCAATTATTCAGTTAGTTGTAGTAAGGTGGTGAGGGGTGATACTTATACGATAATAATAATGTAATATTTTAAACTTATGCTCCATCTCCTTTACCAGGGTTTATTGAATGTATGTTTTGTTATCTCATTACAGAAAATCATTCACTGCCAGATTTTCCATATAGATTAAATATTTGTCAATGGCAGCCAGTGAGTTAAAAGTGCATAAATAAGATGCATACTAACACTTGAATAGAAAGAAAGATTTATTATAGAAACACATAATAGACAAAACAGATATTCAAATGTGACACAACTGTACATGGAATGAGTATGGAAGGGTGCATCAGTTTTTGTTCACATACCCACATTTCTTCACATGTTTTGCTAAGTGGCTTTATGTTTCAGACTGCTGCGTAAGAGTCAAGTTGGCAGCCATCCTTCAGTTATCACAGTACTGTACCTTCGATGGGCACAGCATCAGCACTGTGATAACCGAACCAGGGCAGCCTGTCAAGTCTAGAAGTCTCTGTGTCATCCGCCCAACATCTGTGGGATGTTGGTCCACAAGGGTAGAAAAATATCATTTTCTGAAAGAACCCAATGTTGGAAATTGCTGTAATAAATTGTGATTTATTTTCTGCAGTTTAATCATTCCCGGTCGTTCCATAATAGAAAAAGAGTAGAGAAAAATCTCCCAGCTTTCCACAAAAATAAAAATGCAAAAAAGTGCGCAGCATATTTTAAAAGCCTTATAAATACAATGTTGATTAGGGTCACATAGGGCTCGCTGAAATAATGATTATAACCTCCTCTGGATGAATGAGAAATAATTTACTTGGGGAATATGATATTGTTTAATTTAACAGAAATCTGATTTACTTGTAGGAATTGGAAAAAGACAACCCCTCGCAGACCAGAAACACACACAGAGACATTAAATTGTATAATTCAGGCCATTAAAATTCAATTGGCTAACTTCCCTGTAAACACACTTGATCAGGAATGATCACTTCACTGTGGCGTGGCACAGTGATAGAAAATGACATTTTTAATGTGTAGTTAAATGCCAAAAATACAAATCTTATAATTTATCCACCAGGGGAAGAACCATATTTCAAATTTTAAATTCTGAGAAACTTATTGTAACTGTTCTCTACAGGTCTACAATTTGGCCAATATCAAGAAATAAATTCTTAAAAATGTTCCTTCAGGGAAAGAAGCACACTTCCAGTTTCTAAAATCTGATAAACTGTAGATGTGAATTGTCTCTAAATCTTTAATCAATGGTAAGAAAGTTTGGGTTTGACATAAAGACTATGTTGCAGCATCCAAAAGCTGAAAACTGCCATTTTTTAATAGTTGATGTCCTTCCGAACCAAGTTACAGTTGTTTTTAAAGCAATCTATTAGTAAACATAATCCTAAAAGTCACACACAGTTTCAAAGAACAAATATATATTTTTTCTTCCTAATTAATAATTATTTATAATTGCAAAAACTATGTTTAAGCAGTACCAATATCAACTATTCTAGTATATCAGACAAATTCTGACATTTGCTGAATTTCAGGACAATTGTAATGCTTACACAGAACAACTTAATGTATTGTTTCAACAACATGTGAATATTCAAATATAAGTTAAAGGCCACTGTAATTAATTAATTCAATCATTATAAAAAATATGTGACTCATTTTATTTTCCAAATAACCTTACGCCAAACATTATTTTAAAAATAGCCAAAAGTGGACATCATGAGTTCATTTTTATTCTAAGAGTGATTTTAGAACATTTTAAATGAAGAAATATATTTGTTTTTCAGAATACTAACCATGAAGAACATTGTTAACACTTATTTAAAGTAATATTAAAAATTATCTTTCAATAAAGAGTGGAACTTTGATTGGGCTGGATCAATTTTTTCACCCTCTTCTTTGTAGTAGTTAGTTAAGAGCTCTGGATTAAGCTATTGATAGTGCTTAAGCAAGTCATTGAACGTCTAGCTTTGTTTAATGACCTCATTCATTGGCCTTTAAGTGAATTATACAATGACAAAAAAGAAGCAAACACAATTAAAAATTGTGGGACAGTAATGATGTAAAGATGTCACAGTTTTAACTCGCATCATGATTTAGAATAAAGAGTAGGTTCATCTTGATAGACAATAACCAGTGTCATTCATTCTTCTTCCATAGCAAAAGAAATCTCATTGGTCAAACTACCTGTGGTGAATCAGTTGGAACATTGAACAGTACCTACTGGAATAATTGGCCACCCCTACTTTAGAACATTCAAATGTATAGTATTCAGTTGATATCAGAGTATTCTTTCTTTCATTCTCTTATCGGTATTTAGATTACCCAAAAATGATTACAAACAAATATTTGAGGGGAACTGGCTAGAAAAGATTACAATTGAATATCATCTCATTTTTTTCTAGGATTATTGTTAAACAGGTTACAAGCTTGATCAGGGTCCCAGTGTACCTTAATTTATTAAGATGCACCGGAGCATTTATTAGTGCAGATGACTATACATGTGCATTATGCTTTTTAAACTTTTTCAGTGCTGTTGCCAATGATAGATTCCCAATTATGTGCCTCTTTATTCTTCTGCAGTGAGTTTTCAATACAGTAATACCTTGACATACGAGTGCCCCGACAAAAGAGGAATTTGAGATACGAGTAAAATTTCCGAGCAAATATTTGCCTTGAGATTAGAGACCATTTTTGAGATACGAGCATACGAGACAGCCAGGTGGTCGAGACGCGAGAGGCTGCTTATGGGAACACTGTCACTGTCTTTCTTGCCGCAACTCCTTGTGTAAAGATACCTTCAAACAATGGGTGGAGCGTTACGGGAGCTCAGTGGCGAGGAATCAAATACATGTTAGCGAAGTGGCAAGAGTTTTCGGATTTTATGGAAAAGAGGCACCCGGACAAGTTGCCAAGTGGTCGAGCGTTATCCTAATGTAAGGACATTTGTGTGCATCATTTTTGGAATATTTTGAAGGGCAGACAAAAGCAAACAACCCTCAATAGGTTCCTTTATAAAACTCCAGCTGAAAGTCCGGGCCGAGGCGGGGAAAAAGAGTTCTTCTACCTTCAGAAGAAAGGTAAAAAAAATTAAACAAAATTAGAATTAAGTTTAGTGTAAGGTTAGATTAAATTTATTTTTGAGTGTCTGTATTGTAATCCAAGTTAATTTCAATTTGTTTATGTTATGTTAGGGGCGCGTTGCCATGCAAAAAGTCTCTCTCTCTCCCTCCCGCACCCCGCATTGTACTGAATAATGTCTCTTTTTAGTATTCAACATCATAACCACGAGATAGTTATTAGTTACTCTATTAATAAATGTCGAATTAGAACAAATAAAAATGTTTTTCCATTCCAATATCCTGTTTTTTGGTGTTTTTTTCAGAGGGTTGAAACGAATTAATTTGTATTTAGTTAATTTCTATGGGAAAAGTTCATTTGAGATACGAGTAAATCGACATACGAGCTCGGTCCCGGAACGCATTAAGATCGTACCTCAAGGTATAACTGTAATTAGTCACGAGAAGACTTCCAATCCATTCTTTCATTCGTCTATCTCCGCCGATGAGTTAGGTCAGTTGCTGTCCATAATTTGCTGTGAACTACATGAGTAGAAAAATATTTTATCTCTTACAAATACTCCCCCACACATGATCATGGGCTTCCAAATGCATAATCTCATTTGAAAAAAAAGAAAAGAAAAACATATTTTTTCCTCATCTTAGTTCCTGCTGGTGGATGGCAAACACATCAGTAATATTTCATTATTCATACCAGTTCCAAAGGGCGAGTGACGTCATACTTGTTATGATTCTCCACGTAGGCTCCTCCTCTTTCGGGTGGCGTCTGTTCAAGGTGGAGGCCACGCCCCCTTCTCCTTCTCGGTCCAACCTTCTGCACTTCATGTAAACAACTCCATTAACCCCACAGATCAACCCGTGGCAATATGACATCCACGCGTGGCCTGTATTTGGCGATAACGTGCCACAAAAACACGCCCAAACAAACTGTCACAGTTTAAACTGTTTTCACAACCAAGCCAATTCTATTATCACGTCTTAAAAAGGTTGCGGTGTTCACCTCACAATGCCCCCCGATTGAAGGTAAACATTACAGACTCAAACGTATAGCGTATTCATTATAATCTAGCAAGTGTAATAATAATCTTGAGGATGTGAATAATAAGAAAATAATAAATTTTCTAGTGAAATTTTAAGAAAAAAAGTCAATTTAAAAAACGCGACAGTATATTTACGGTGTTGTTTTTTAGATAATATATTTTCGATAGGGTTTTCATGCAAAAATAAAAAAGTGCAATGATTATAACACAAAATGTGCAGTTAAATGTTGACGCCCAAACGCGTGCACACACACACGCAGACACACACACACGCCATTCTGGATCAAAACAAACAGAATGCTACAAGATCCTCTTATCAGCTTGTCATTTTATCAAAACCGCGGAAGTTTATGGCATATAATAACATCGTTTGGCTCACTTACCTCTTTTCCATCCGATCTGCGTCCGTTGTTTACGGGAAAATGTTTAATGACGCAGCGCGAGCATACGAAGCAGCGTGAATGTCGCCATTTTTTGTTGTTATTGAATTCTCCAAAGCCATGTGACAAGATGATCACGTTTTTAAAAATAGTCTTCCAATTGCGGAAGGGAAAATTGAAAAAAAATGTTTCGAATAAACCGGAAGCACGTTGATCCCCCGACTTGTTATGGATTAGTCATTTTACCTACTAAGAGGCGTGCGCAATATTTGACAGCTCGAGACGAAGCTGCACGGTTTGCAACAAGTACTCCAGTACTTCATTCCTGCTGAAGAAGAGGAAAGATGAGAGCAGCGAGACTAGTGTTCTTCTCTGACTTGGATGTCATGTGGAAAATGAAGCTTTCACTTTTTCCCCAAAATATATTTTGCCAACAGCTGATGTATCCACTTCCTAATTTCCATCAAATTCAGTGAAATACTGTGGAACCATCAAAATACAAGTCCATTCCAACAGTTCCTTGAACAATACAATGCACTTTGACCACATTTTCCATACTGTTTAGCCTCACAAGCATCGCAGGGGGTGCTGGAGCCTATCCCACCCAACTATGGGCACCAGGCGGGGGGGACACCCTGAATTGGTGGCCAGGCAGTTGCGGGACACAAGGAGACAGACAACCAGTCCCACTACTACATGCATACCTGGTGGCAATTTATAGTGTTCAACCAGCCTACCCTGCATGTTTCTGGGATGTGGGAGGAAACCGGAGTACCCAGAGAAAACCCACAAAAGCTGGGGAGAACATGCAAACTCCACAAAGGAAGGGGTGAATTTGGGATTGAACCCTCAATCTCCGAACTGTGAGGGCAACTACCGGGTTTCTTTTGACCACATTATTATTACTAGTATAAACATTAAACAATATAGAATAAACATCAAACAATAAATATAATTGCATAATATAGTAAGAAATTATACAACATCACAATTGGGTGGGCGGCCCGGCGGATGAGTGGTTAGCGCATCGGCCTCACAGCTCTGAAGTCCTGGGTTCAAATACATGTAGGTCCACCTGTGTGGAGTTTGCATGTTCTCCCCTGGGTCTGCGTGGGTTTCCTCCGGGTACTCCGGTTTCCTCCCACGTTCCAAAAACATCCTTGGTAGGCTGATTGGACTCTCTAAATTGCCCCTAGCTATGGGTGTGAGTGTGCATGGTGGTCTCCTTGTGCCCTGCGGTCGGCTGGCCACTTGTCCCCCACCTTTGGCCCGAAGTCAGCTGGGATAGACTCCAGCACCCTCGGCGACCCTAGTGAGGATAAGGGCGTATTGGTGCCTTTGCATTATTAGACCCCGATTTCTGAAATGAAATGGATAGAGTGAGATTATTTTACATAATAATTTCCCAAACAACAAATAGATATATACAATATATCATATACTCGCCCACAGTGGCCTCTGCTGGACAATTTGGAGTAGTGCGCCTGTCACGGGACAGCAAACAAAACAAAAGTGAATTTGAAGAATTAGTACCTAATTTCTTTTCATGTCTATGAAACTGTACGCTTAAACTCCTATCCACTGAAACATCTTTCATTTTGGTATTGACTCCTTTACCTTATTCTATTGGCAGTTGCAGAAAGAAATGAACATTTCATGTGATTTTCTGATGTACTATATCATTAGTGGACAAACATTGGGGGGACACTTAGCCATCATTGAAAACAAAAATATAAAAACTACAGTTACCACATTGCCCTGCGGCTAGCGTGACTGTGAATCATTCGTCCGCATTTTTCCTGGATGATGTGCGCAGTAAAACGGGGCGTTGTAGAGTCGCTCGCGTCCATTCGTGGATAAACTATTTTTTAACGACGTAGGCTACCGTAATGCTCCCAAAAGAAGACCTTGAAGAAAAGGCGGAGACACTTTATGAGTCTCAGTCTTCAATGGGCACCGAAAGAAGTATTTGCGCAATGATTGGAGCACTTCCGAGATAAAACAGGAATTTCTTTTGCCATCCAAAAAACATTCGAGCGTCGGTTTTGCCACTCATGCATGGAACTTGTTGGGAGTTTTCTTTTTTTTTTGGTTGATACTCCTGCAAAAAAAGTAACGTTACTCCGTCAAAACGAGAGCACTTTTATTTGCTTTTTGAAGAGACAGGGAAGGACATGGCCAAACTGTTCCGCGCTGCTATAATGGGTCCTCCGGGATCAGGTAAAGGAACAATATCCAAAAGAATTGCGCAAAGCTTCGGCCTGCAGTATTTATCGAGTGGTCATTTCTTACGTGAGAGCATAGCAGCCAAAACAGGTAAGATGAACTTGAAACCTGTCATTTTTCAAAATTCTTTCCCCCCCATTATATATGCCAATGCTTATTATTTTTTGGATTGCATTACATAGTAAATGTCACATTACGGAGTGCGAAGCAAGTGAGAAAAACGTTGAACATATCCCTTAAAAAGCTGCCGACAAAGACAGGAACTAATTATAGATGTTTGAATTTTATTTATATATGAAAATATACATGTAAGATTATAGCCGAAGGCTAATTTTTTTCGTCCGTTTGGTTTTCACGAGCATTGACGGAAGTGCAGTGAAAATTGGGAAATTGTTTTTCTTTTCTTTTTTCCCCTTCTATTTCCTGAATGGCTTTATCTTACTTAGGGCCGCGGGGGGTGCTGGAGCCCATCCCAGCTGACTGGGCCAGAGGCGGGGACACACCCTGTATCAGTGGCCAGCCAATGGGAAGGCACAAGGAGACAAACAACCATTCATGCTCACACTCATACCTAGGGGCAATTTAGAGTGTCCACTCAGCCTACCATGCATGTATTTTGAATGTGGGAGGAAACCGGAGTACCCGGAGGAAACCCACGCAGGCCTGGGGAAAATGTGCAAACTCCAGACATGTGGACCGACCTGGATTTGAACCCAGGACCCCAGAACTGTGAGGCTGACGTGCTAACCACTCATAACTATTGATTATTCTCCAAAATGCACGTTAGAACTTGGATAACCAATATTTATATTAAGTCTGAAGTGTCGATTTGACGCTAAACTGAAGTTCTCACTTCAATTCTAACTTAAAAGTGTTTGGGGGCAACATGTTGCCCAAATTTTGCCACTTCCGATGTCCAGCAGCTGCATGAATCTTTGCATTTCAGAGGACTCAAATCCATACATGAACTATATTATATGCCTGATGTAAACCAGAGGCAGGAGTACAAGTAATGACATATGTGGAGAAAGGCATGCTGGTTCCTGACCATATGATGACCAGGCTGATGATGCCCAGACTGGAACACCTAAGTGGCCAAAGCTGGCTTTTAGATGGTAAGGAAATATTTCATTTTTCTTTTTTTTTAAGTGTAACCATGCCGTATTTCCACAAAGGTTTTTTCAAGCACACTCTTTAATGTGTATGTTATGTAAGAGTATAACTTATTCATGATGTATATAGAGTTAGTAATGGCAGGTCTTCCTCAATGGTGATTGGCTTACTTGTTTCCACCCCCATCCTCTCACGCGACTTCCTTAGCAGAAAGGCATGCGTGGGCTAGTACTTTTACAACTGTACATTTTAAGCTTTTGGTACTGATACCACTCCCATCTGGTCTGTGCCCAATTAAAACAGTATAAATGGATGGCATGCAAAATGTATACTGAATTGTCAAACAGGACCTGGGATATATGTATATAAATAAAAAAAAAATATATATATACGTATATATATATATATATATATATATATAGATATATATATATACATACATACATACATACATACATACATACATACATACATACATACATACATACATACATACATACATACATACATACATACATACATACATACATACATACATACATACATACATACATACATACATACATACATACATACATACATACATACATACATACATACATACATACATACATACATACATACATACATACATACATACATACATACATACATACATACATACATACATACATACATACATACATACATACATACATACATACATACATACATACATACATACATACATACATACATACATACATACATACATACATACATACATACATACATACATACATACATACATACATACATACATACATACATACATACATACATACATACATACATACATACATACATACATACATACATACATACATACATACATACATACATACATACATACATACATACATACATACATACATACATACATACATACATACATACATACATACATACATACATACATACATACATACATACATACATACACACAGTTAGGAATTAAAGCATTATTACATCAGGACTTTTCTGAAGGCACAACAGGTAACTGTTGTTTTCAAAGTTAAATATTGTCTTGTATCTTTAATAGTGGACAAACATTGATGCACACAAGTGCTTGTGTCACAGGTTTAAATGTGCAAGCGGGATCTGTAATTGTTAAACATTGTCTGTTTGAGGTTGAGTAGAGAAAGGAGCAGTCACACAGTAGACATTTTGTACCTCTTTAATATTAAGAGATAAATGTACAATATACATCACTGATTCATAATTAAAACACCACACATGATGTTAGAATGGTACATGGAAGTACTGGATGTTAACCTTCCCTCAATGTCAGATAAATCCTCTTCCTGCCTTTGTCCATTTCCCCCTACTAGATTGGTTTGGATTGGATAACTTTATTCATCCCGTATTCGGGAAATTTCATTGTGACAGTAGCAAGAAAAGGCATAGTTATAAGTTAGACAGTACAGTTGCAAAGGGCGCAGAACAACAAAGCAAAAAAAAGCACAAAGTGCAAAGCAAATCAAAGTCAATGGGATCATTAAGAATCACCAAATCAAATCATTATGACAGAAAAGCAGCAAAAACACAAAATGAGCAAGAGTGGACGGAGCTACCGCTACCGGCTGCCACTTGAACGGCGCAATCTTGGTTTCGGTAGCTTCCACCAATGAAGACTTTTCTTATAAACTAATGAAATGCATTTTAAAATGAATGAAGAAGACCATTGAATATTTTCACAAAATTGTCTTGAAAAATAGTTTTCTGCATTTTACATACCATATAGGCAATTGTTGTGGATAATTAACCCAGCAAAGATATTTAAAAAAAAATGTTACAAAATCCTAATTACCTAGAGAAAACTCAAGGGTAGAACATGCAAACTTCACACTTAAGTCCATCAGAGATTCAAATCGACAACTTTGACTACAAGGCTGTCATGCTAATCCATGCTAAGCCCAATTTGCAGAGCACAACGAGTGGTAATCAAACCCACACTGCCCACACTGAAGTCAGGCAGAAGAACCACTGCACCCTCGGGTGGCCCTTTCATACTTTTTATGGTAAATAATGTGTCCAGTTGGATTGATGGCCTCGCCGAATTACTCTTTTTTTTACATTTTTTTTAATTTCCCACCAGGTTTTCCACGTACACTCACACAGGCCCAATCCCTAAATAATATGTACCAGCTAGATTTGGTACTCAGTCTCAACATCCCTTTTGAGACTCTTAAGGACAGACTGAGTGACCGCTGGATCCATCCAGGCAGTGGCCGAGTTTACAACATGGGGTTCAACCCACCCCGAGTTCAGGTCTGTAAAGCCAAATCATGTACGCAAAGTGTTTGAATATTTAAGACTTCCTCAGAGATAAATACAAATAAGTACGCAAACAAAGTACAAACAACAATACAAACAATTATTCCAATGAAATACTAAATGCATGGACAAAATAACATTAACAATCAGTAACTGTCACAGGATTTGAAAAGGCATTTATTTAAAAAAATAAGTGCAGCAGCCTTTGCTCCAGCCAATAGCTGTGAAATGGGATGTCTAATACCGGGCTACCTATCTCGACGTAATCCACAACAAGCGATTCTCCGTTTCCCGCAGAATTAGAGATATCACTGTAACCTACGTTTAAAGTATATTGCAATAATTCATCATGAACTACAGAATAGCTACCAGCAAAAGGCACACAATTTCAAATTGGCATTAGCAACTAGCAAGGCAATATTTCAGCACCCTTCAATTTTATCACTTACATTTAAATACTCTTTTGGCTAGATGGATTGAGGTGCGATGCAGAGAACTGCGTCCACAATATACATCTAAATGTACATTGTATTGTAAGTGCAGAGTGTTTATATAGGATTTATATCTACTTGTTTAGAGTGCACAAAGTTTTTTATGTTGTCACGCCTTCACCCATTCACACACATTCACATACTTGTGATGTTGGTCCCATGCAAGATGCTGTTGTAACCACAGGGAGCAATTTAGGGTGCAGTCTCTTGCACAAGGACACTTGATAATGGGAAGTTGTCCACTACAAACAGCAACACTGCCTTTTTAAGTTTTAAACACAGTGACAGGGGTTTTAGCTAAAGCCGTTTAAAAAAATGTTTGCATCGAGCACACTTTATTTGATTGAATGACCCAGTGTACCATTCTGTGAAGTAAAAATATTTGCTTCCGAACTCAACACCATCGGAATACAATAATCTGTTTTCCTCACGCCACTACAGGAAAATGAGTCATAGTCATAATATTGTTGTGTAACATTTCCATGTAGTAAAACGGCAGATCATATGACACAAAGGAGACTGTGTTTCTCGTTTTAAATGTTAAACAGTTTTGCATGTAAATCATGAGCAGAAAATATAGCATACAGAAAAACTTAGGAGATCAGTCTGAAGTGTTTTTATCTGGGCTTTAGTTGTGTCCTGAAGTGGGTTAGTACATATTGTTGTAAGCCTCTGCAATTATGTCCCTGCTGACGTATATGCGTGTAGATTTCCATATGCAACCACATTTATAGAGTATTACTGAGAATAATGTATGAAAATTAGTGCACACCACTAAACGAAAGTTAGCATTTAAAACATGCAACATTTTCAATAATTTGACTGTAAATAAATGACCGTCACTCCTGTTTGATGGGCCGACCCCTGGCTTCTGACAAACCTAAAGAATATACCGTCGTACCTCTACTTACTAATTTAATTGGTTCCAGAACTTTTTTCTTAACTTGGATTTTTCGTAAGTAGAGTAGTACATTATATTTAAATTCTGGAATTCGTTGTACGGTCCTAAAAAAACTACCAACTAAAACACTTTAAAAATGATCCAACTTTTGTATGAAAAATGTGACAAACAGAAAAAAAAGAAAATGCTAAGAATATTATTAAAGTATTAAAACGAATAACAAGCATGCTGTTACATGTTCTATTGGTGCAGTAGTACAGTACAGTAAGGAGGAAGCTAACAGCACACAAACATGCACATAAACACATTTATACAACTTCAATTTATAATACAAAACAACTTAGCATTAAATAGAGCTCCGAAAGAATGACAGTCTCTCCATCTCATCCTTCAGTGCAGAGGTCATGCCAAGGAATCGTCGCTTTTAATGCTTCCTTCTGCTTCAGTAGCATAGCGATGCAATAATCGGTCACCAGCACTTTATTATGTTCTGTTTTTGAATAACAGGGCCCGCTTATTCATTTCATTTACACCAATAATTTTAAATAAAGAACTTTGTGAAGACAAACGGCGGGCAAAAGAGAGTTGTTGTTGTTGTGGGAGGAAGTAAAGCAGGTTGCAATGTTAACGGGACAATTTCAAAATAAAATAATGAATACAGGACATTTGTATCTTCGGGTGGTCATTTGCATTTAAAAGGGTTTTGTAAACAAAAAAATTCATACCTAAAGGCATTCAGAAGTAGAGCCCTGTTGTGGTCTGACTTCATTATCTCTGTGTCAAAGGGAGAAGATGACATCACTGGTGAGCCACTGATTCAGCATGATGACGACAAACCAGAAGCTTTGATGTCCAGACTAAGACATTACAAAGATGTGGCTAAGCCTGTCATTGAATTATACAAGTCAGTATAATTTTTTTATCTTCAAAATCAAAAGTTGATGTACAGTTTACATACCAGTTTACCAGTAGTGTCCATACTTTTTGTCTTGAGCTACTTTTCAAATGACAACCCAAACCCTACCTCCTTTTCTTATTGGATTGGATTATTCATCCCGTATTCGGGAAATTTCATTGTGACAATAGCAAGAAAAGGCATAGTTCTAAGTTAGACAGTACAGTCGCAAAGGCCGCAGAACAACAAAGCAAAAGCACAAAGTACAAAGCAAATCAAAGTAAATGGGATCATTAAGAATCACCAAATCAAATCATTGAGACAGAAAAGCAGCAAAAACACAAAGCGAGCAAGAGTGGACGGAGCTACCGCCACCGGCTGCCACTTGAACGATGCCATTTTGGTTGCGGTAGCAAAAACGGATACAGACTCAAAATATATTTGGAGAGATAAATACTTATATTGCCAAAAATATTTTTGGCATACAACAATTGAAAATGTGTCTGTCGACTTGCATTGACTTTAAACTCACTGAGAATCAAATCTTTGCTTTAAAAAAGTCATGTGATTTCCACTCCACCTTTGTCTGTCTCTGCTTCCGCTCAATAAGTGTTATGAAAAGTGAATAAGTGCCCCAATATTCTGGTAGGATGTAATTGGAGCTTTTTATGACCTTTTATGAGAATGGTAAATTGCTGTTGTAATATGTTATCACTTTACACAGGTCCCAAGGAATCCTTCACTCATTCTCTGGTACAGAAACTGATAGAATTTGGCCTTACATCAACTCACTCCTCACCACTAAGATGCAATCACCTGATGCCCATCAAAGCCAGGCACCCTGATTATTTTTAGAGAGAAGACCACAAAATCAAGAAGAAGGGGCGATTGTGGAATAACCCTCTTCAATAATGGATTGTTTGTTTTTCTGGTTCATCAGAAAAAGTGGCGTTGAGGAGAATAAGCATCTATTCTGTTTTTACAGTTCTCATTTAAGCATATAGCAAATTTGAATTGTTTCTTTAAAATTTGAAATTGGATGTAGATTGGAGTAGATTTATTTAGCTGTGACTGTAATGGGAAACAACAAATTGGTGGATAATGGTGCATAATCCCTGTGTGTTTGTGCTTGTAAATATTCTCAATGGAGTAAAATGCTATTTGGTGAATAGCTAATCTGATCAATAGAAGCTATTCTTCTAAATCTTTGGTGTTTACTTGCAACATAGACAATCTTATTTGACAGTCTAAATTGGGGTTGGATGCAAAACAATGGGTCATGACAGAAAAGCAGGTTAAAGGGAGAAAATAAGAAATGAAAGAAAAAGATAAATGAAGAACCATCAAAACATGTTATCTTTTGTCCTTCCACAAACTTCAGCCTACATTCATTAGCTCAGACTGCTAACAAAGTTCTCAATCCTGTTGCTTAATGCTGAATATAATCATTCAATAGTTGAATTTAGAAGTGAGCTATTCTACCGAGTTAGTGCCACAGTGGAAGAGTGCTTAGCACGTCCGCCTTACAGTTCTGTGATCAATGGTTCAATGGCGGTCTCCAGTGTTACAACATGAAGTTTGCATGTTCTCCCCATGCCAGTGTGGGTTTTCTCCAGCTGCTCCCTTTCCTCCCTCATTCTAAAAACATGCACGGTAGGCTAATTGACCACTTCACATCGATAGTCCCAAGACGTGGCAACCCTTCTACTGTTCATAGTTAGCTGAAATAGGCTCCAGCACCCCCACGACTATGATGAAGTAATGAACTGTACTAATTTAATTCAGCCTACACCATATGGAATTGTAATACCTCAACAATTGCACGGTAGATTGCATTTCAAGTTCATAAAACACTTTTGCAGCATACAGTAATAATTCTTGACAGTGAGGAAAAAAAGCTTATCAATTATGCCTGGTTTCGGGCTGCCAAAAAATAGAAGGAAGGGATGAACAAGGAAGTTTCTTTAATATTCTCAAAAGGTATGAAAATTACATTGAGGTTGTTGGTCAAATTAATGATAATATGGAGTATGTTTAACAGGCAAAGCAAGAATTTCTGTGAGAGACCGCGGGCTAGTCACGTTACATAACAAGGGTTAGTTATGCGATATATCTTCTTTTATGATGTTACTGATGTGTATAGAGCTAAATTGTACACAGCCGCTGAGACAATTATGCATCTACAACTTTTCCTACACTACTGCTTCATTGTAATAAATTCCTTCTGCTCCATATGGTCACAATTACAGCCCCCCACATTTGTTCTTTGTACCCCCCTGTGGCCACCAAAAACATGTAAAAGAAACAAAAACACACTTGTGAATAAGCCTTAGAAACTCACAAAATTGAAGACTTAAGTCATTATTCTTTACAAGTTTTTTTTCTAACGTTAATTAAACGGATTCATTACCGTATGATACGAATGTGTAATTTAAAAAAAATCTATGCCTTTTGTTGGACATTTTGCTGTACAGAAATAGGTGTGTCTGTCTTTTGTATCTTGAATGGAAATTTATTTACCAATCAAATCATTGGGTAATTTTTAGATTCACTCTACATGTTGTGCAAATTAAGCAGCTGCTACATAACTGCTCACAAAACCAGTTACAGGTACTTGTTGCAATTCCACTCTATTATGATTGTGTTTAAGGGTGTGTTTACCTGTTTGAATAAATAACAGGAAATCTTTGTGCTTAGGGCAGCCCGGCGGCTGTGTGGTTAGTACGTTGGCCTCAGAGTTCTGGGGTTCTGAGTTCGAATCCAGGTTGGTGTTCCTGTGTGGAGTTTGCATGTTCTTGTGAATGGGTTATTTCCGGGCACTCCGGGTTCCTCTCACATTCCAAAAACATGCATGGTAGGCTAATTGGACACTCTAAATTGCCCCTAAATGAGTGTGAATGTGAGTGGTCGTCCGTCTTCTTGTGCCTTGATTCAGAGGTGTGTCCCCCGCCTCCAGCCCAAAGTCAAATGGGATAGGCTCCAGCACCCCCCGCGAACCTTGTGAGGATAAGCGGTTCAGAAAATGAATGAATGAATGTTTGTGATGAAAATCGAAAAGGTTCAAGTATAACTTGGCGGCACCAGGCAGAGTCCCAAAGTTGCTATTAGATTTATTCTCACAACGTGGAATTACCACCATCCGACAGATTATCATCCATCTCTCAATGCTCCTCTGACAACCTATAATTTAATTGTTCCTCACCTTTGACAAGTTAATTGTGCACACTGCCCATCACGTTTAAGTCTGCCTCTGCGCTTGCTGCCTCGTGTATAAATAACGGATCATTTGACACTGAAATGTTTTTTTTTTCTCAAAAGAAGAGTACACGCAATGACGTTTCAACATCCTAACAGATTTTTAGAATGTGAGAACTCATAACCAACAACACACTGTACACTGCACGTCTAATAATATCGGCCAACAATAGCCGGTCTCCTTCCACAAACCAGATATTGGTTGTCATGGTTTCATATCCAAGGATGATCTTTGACCAACAGAATGGGCTTTGAGATTTCCTAAATGATTTTCGCTGCTTTTCAAAACACACTAACGGAATCTGGATTTGCCAAAATCAGTTTCATACAAACGTAACAATTTGCTAAATTCAATAGGAAGGTGGGAGCATTTGTCTTCTATGAATCCTCATAATTACATCCATTCTGAGACACATTTTTTTTACAATTAAAATATATGGATGGCTCCTATCAAAATGAAACTTGTTAATTTCATGTCATAATGTGAACAAGACAATTATGCATTACCCTAATGGTTCAGCCAGTAGAAATGGCATGTTATTTTTTAATATATATATTTTTAAATTCTTTATACAAGCTGTTAACAATGGGTGAATATGTCTATGCAAAATGTCAAAATTTGTTGGGAGGTATAGTTTCAAGTGAACACACCCAGGCTGGATTCATATAACAGCATATTTGCATACATGTTTTGCTTTGAAGTAACTAAATGGGTGTGTTGTAAGTAAACAGGTAGTAAGTATTCAGGCAGTTGATTACACCGCACTGCTTTTGTGTCAGCCATTTTTGCAATGCAATTGCTTAATCCTGTAACATTCCAAGTCAATAAAACAATTATCCTGTGTAATAAAATCTGTGTTCATGTGATTTATTTGACCTCCTATACAAAATTTATTTTTCTAAAATATTGACAATGTCAAATTTACCACAGCCTTTGAAAGGGTTCGCTTAAATAATTCATTAATTCTTTCATTTATTCATTTTCTGAACCGCTTATCCTTACAAGGGTCGCAGGGGGTGCTGGAGACAATCCCAGCTAACTACAGGGACCAAGCAGGGGACACCCTGAACCGGTGGACAGCCAATCGCAGGGCACAGGAAGTCAGACGACCATTGCTCACACTCACGGGCAAGGGTGTTCAACCATGCACGTTATAGTTATGAGTGAGGAAACCGAAATTCCTGAAGAAAACCCATGCAAGCCCCGTGAGAACATGCAAACTCCACACAGTGAGGACTGACGTGGGATCGAACCCTCAACCCCAGACCCGTGAAGCCGAGGCCCTAGTCACTCCCCTGACAAACCGTGACTTGCTTTAATACAGAGGTGGCGAACAATTTACACACAGAGCCAAATTTTTAAACTGTGAGAGTCAAAGAGCCACATCTTATGGCAGAAACAGCATGAAAAAATTAGCCATTTTTTTTTAAATATAGTACTTAATTATTTGTTTTTAATGGGCCCAGATGAACTTCAATGTGTTTTAAGAGAGAATAAAAATAAGAGAAACATGATACAAAGAAAAGAGCCGCAGTATATACACCTCATCTCATTTTTTGAACCGCTTTATCCTCACTAGGGCCACGGGGGGTGCTGGAGCCTATCCCAGCTGACTTCGGGCCAGAGGCGGGGGACACCCGGAATTGGTGGCCAGCTAATCGCAGGGCACAAGGAGACAAACAACCATTCATGCCCACACTCATACCAAGGGGCAATTTGGAGTGTCCAATCAGGCTACCATTAGATTAGATAACTTTATTCATCCCGTATTCGGGAAATTTCACTGTCACAGTAGCAAGAGGGTGAGAATACAGACACAGGAAAAGACATTTTAGATCTAGATTAGATTAGATAACTGTATTCATCCCGTATTAGGGAAATTTTACTGTCACAGTAGCAAGAGTGAGAATACAGACACAGGAAAAGACATTTTCGACATATAAGTAAGTCAATAAATAAATAAGTGTGTTGCTGAAATATATATATATATATATACAAACCAGAGTACCCAGAGAAAACCCACACAGTCCCGGGAACAACATGCAAACTCCACACAGCTGGACCAACCTGGATTTGAACCCAGGTCCCCCACTGTGAGGCCGACACACTAACCACTCATCCGCCAGGGCACCAAAAGTATATAAAAAATATGATAATACATTTGGGCCAGGAGCCGCATGTGGCTCGAGAGCCCCACCCCTGAATGAATGAATTATTTTAACATACGTTGGTTCAAAGCTAATCATGAAAGACATCAAATCTGCCAACCGGTCCACCTATGCCGAAACCCCAGTAATTATGACTTCTCCCAATCACGTGCAGAATAGCAGCTGATCCACAAAGATGCACGATCACGTCAGAAATCCGCTCCAGGTTTTACCAGGTTGCCATACTCGTGTCTGCACAGGCGGGCAGGCAGGCAGGATGCACAGAAGGTGCAGTTTTGCGGATTTACCACATGCCTGGATGCTGTGTGGGTCTCTTCCTCCATATGATGCAATTAGATCGTGTCATCGCAGCCCGCTACTGCCTCCGGGTGCAAACGTATTTGCCGTATATTGACTAGGACCATTAGCGTTTTGACCTTTGACTGGCAACGAATGACAATACAAAGGTCGCTGACTGGCAGCGCATCTTTGAGGCTCGCGAGGACGGCGCTCTCAGTAGAATGCCACATCCGTGCCTAAAAGGTGAAGTAAAGTCACATTGCATGTATTTTATGATGCCTATTCTTATGTGTAGTCGTTCGGTGCGCGTCCAGAGATGAGAAAGCCGGATGTTGTTGTTATTACGTAAACGGTCGGGCAGCAAACGCGGCAGGTCGTGGGGAATACCTTGCACGAATCCCCCTTAATACCCCTAATTTGTATTTCTAACCTGTGTTCTTTCCCTACCGCAGACGAGGGACTACTACATCGCGATTGCAGTCATTTGCGGTAGCAAGCTATGAATTAGGGTTGTTGCGCAAATGATAAATTTTGTGTGCAAGACACCATTAACCAGCATCTTCGTCGTTATTTACGTCGTCGTTTCAGAATACTTTAGTTCCAGAGTTTCATTTGGAAACGACGACAAACCGCATTAGCAATGCGTTTGGAAGGACGGTGTTCGTGTCAGGTGACGCCATGACTGTTACGTCACGTGAGAAGAGATTAGAAATGCTTAGGTTTCATGCCCCAGGGTTGAGTTTCCTAACCTGACAGATTGCAAACATTCTGCAACAGTTTATTCAAATATATAGGGGGTGGTGAATAAGTTAGAAACAAAGAGCCATTTTTTTTACTGTGAGAGTCAAAGAGGGTGGCCCGGTGGAGCGAGTGGTTAGTGCGTTGGCCTCACAGCTCTGGGGTCCTGGGTTCATCAGGTCATGTCCATCTGTGTGGAGCTTGCATGGTCTCCTCGCGCCTGCGTGGGTTTCTTCCCGGTACTCTGGTTTCCTCCCACATTCCAAAAACATGCATAGTAGGCTGATTGGACACTCTAAATTCCCACTAGGTATGGGTGTGATTGGGCATGGTTGTCCGTCTCCTTGTGTCCTGTGATTGGCTGTGTCCCCAGCTTCTGGCCTGGAGTCAGCTGGGATAGGCTCCAGCACCCCCCGTGACCCTAATGAGGATAAAGCAGTTCAGAAAATGAGATGAGATGAGTCAAAGAGCAACAAACACCTCATGTCAGAAGCAGCAAAAAAATCCAATATATCTACCAAATTATTTTTTCATTCATTCACTGAACTGCTTTATCCTCATTAGGCTTGCGGGGGCTGCTGGAGCCTATGCCAGTTTACTCCAGGCCAGAGGTGGGGGTCACCCTGAATCGGTGGCCAACCGATCCCAGGGCACGAGGAGACGGACAACCATGCACGCTCACACCCCATACCTTAGGGCAATTTAGAGTGTCCAATCAGCCTACCATGCATGTTTTTGGATTGTGGGAGGAAACCCGAGTTTCCAGTGAAAACTTACGCAGGCCCAGGGAGAACATGCAAACTCCACACAGGTGGACGTGACCTGGATTTGAACCCGGGACCCCAGAGCTGTGAAGCAGCTTAATGGAAGAATGTACTTTAAGTAATATGTTAGTTGCTCATGTTCATGACATCAACAAATTTAATTGTACGTAACGCCAAATAAAGAAACTTAGATTGTATCCTTTTTTACATGTTTACTAAATGGCATTATAGTATGCGCTTTGGATTATTTCTATAAGATTTACAATGAAATACATCAATCATATGGTTCAAGTTCTGCTGTTCCGTGCTCAGGAATGAGACTGGCAAAGCTACAATAAACCGGGAGTGCATTGGGTCTGGCAACTGAGGGGTATCATTCCCTCCCTTTTGGACTTCCCGTTCCCGCTGAGCTCTGTGTTTGTCGCTCGAGAAAGAAAGTTTCCCAGGCTCATGTCCTCTTTTCAAAACCATGAAAGTGTTGCCAGGGGACAAGGCATAAGACCGAAACATTCCGCCATTGGTCAACGATTCTCTCTGCATAGCCTCAAGTTCATGACACAAGATTTAAATCTAACTACATTGAAGGTGCTGGTATGATTAATGAAGACTAGTACCTTTTTATTGTATTTAGCCTTCAGGTTTTGCTACTGTTACTTGTTGTTCATGTCTGCTATTGTCTATACTGAACAGCGCTTGTACTTGTAAATCATCAGCACAATGTTATTGTAGGTAATTATCTTTTTATGACAAATTATTTGCTCTAATGTCATTTTTTACTTTAGACCTCTCAATATTTATTAATGATAATAACAAATGTTTTCAATGTAGTCTGTAATTCATATATTCATCAATCTTATAAAATGGTGAGCATTGGCCTCACAGCTCTGGTGTCCTGGGTTTAAATCCAGGTCACGTCCACCTGTGTGGAGGTTGGATGTTCTTCCCGGGCCTGCGTGGGTTTCCTCCGGGTACTCTGGTTTCCTCCCACATTCCAAAAAACATGCATGATAGGCTGATTGGACACTCTAAATTGCCCCTAGGTATGGGTGTGAGTGTGCATGGTTGTCCGTCTCCTTATGCCCTGCGATTGGCTGGCCACCGATTCAGGTTGTCCCCCGCCTCTGCCCCGGAGACACCTGGGATTGGCTCCAGCACCTCCCCGCAACCTTAATGAGGATAAAGCAATTCAGAAAATGAGATTAGATTAGATAAAATGGTGATGGATTAGCCATACGAGTGAATGTGACTCTTTTATCTTGCACAGTGGCTTATTTTAGCAAAATTAGAATTTATATTGATGTTTATCCGTTACATAAACATGCATGAACACTCGTAATAGTCGGGTAAAGTTGTATCCGATCCCATCACGTGTTAGAAAATCGTGCCCAATCCCGTCATTGACAGAGGATAGAAATACTCAAATTTTATATACTATATACTCAATTTATTTTTAGAATAAATTAGAAGCGATGTTAAACACCTGCAATTACTTGCACTGTACGAACTGTCCGTCGTCCAATCGTCCGTCTACCAAACGTCCGTCGACGAAACGTCCGGTCACGGATTGGTTGATGCAATAATTAGAATCTTTTTTTTCTATGGTCAGTTCCACAATATTCAAATTGAATTTGTTTGCAACCTCATTTGAGCTACACATCTGATGTGCATTTTTTTTTACCTGGTTTACACCTGGGAGGTGACTCGGCCTAGAGACCAAAATATATAATAGAGGCATTCCCGTAATTTAGAGTGAAATGGTAGCTTCAAATCCTCTATATTCAATTACTTTCTAGTGTTGAGGAAATAATAGAAGAATGATATATACATGGAAAAAGGTACATGGATTAGGGGATCACAATACTTACTATGTCCGAGGAATTACACCATTGACTTAACAGCATACAATATGACTATACAACACTGCGGCACTGAGCAAAAGAGAGGGAGGGAGGAAGAGAGGGTGAGAGTGAGGAAGAGAGATGGAGGAAATGTGACAGAGAGAGAGGGGGATAGAGAGAGAGAGCACCTCCCCCAAACAGCAGTGAGACCATCCGTATACTCTCTTTCTCGGGCCCGGGCATGTGGTGCATGTAGCGGCAGCAGCAGTAGCATCAGCGGCTGTGGAGGCGACGGCACAGCCGGCCCGTTGTGGGGCTCCTTCAAAATTGATTTTACTATTTGAACCCCATCCCCAAAAACCTTGATTTTATGTCATTTTGTGATGAGCTTGTTGGGCGCCTATAAGAAAAAGAGCACTTACAATGGCTATGAATCTTTGCAGTTGGTCGATAGCGGCAGAGATAGCTTCAGTAACAGCAGAGGAGGGAGAGGAGGCAGCTCACTCGGAGGCCCGGTAGCGGGTCTCCACGGACAGAAAGCCAGCTCACGAAAGGAGGAAGACTGCAGCACCATGGACAGCTCAGGTATGAGATCACACAACTCTCATGATGGCATTTGTAACTAGAAACCATGACTTCACCATCCGGACCTATGGAAGACCAGATGTTTGCTGAATGTAGTGACCGTTTTATAGTTATCACCAGAGGATTGTTTCTGCTACACCATTGGTTTGAAGGCTATAATACGCTCAGGTTACAGTTTGATTTGTTCTATTGCCTTGATTCACTTCTGCCAGGTTAATGTTAACTCACAACTGCAAGTTCAATACCTTCTCACTAAATTGAAGTAGACATTGTTTACTTGCAGACTGTATATCCAAATAAATACATACTATAGGCTTTTTCACCATGACAATGCATGTATACTTCCGACTGGCAAAACCTCACTCCAATTGCACCACTGGTAAACAAACCCTTCCATCCCATTTCACCAAGGTAGAGTGATTGAGAAAATTGGCTAGATGGCTTGAATGGTGATTTTAGCCTTTGAGATTGTCATTGCTTGAATGTGTCAAGTGTTTAGTTCAATAATATATCTTCAGGTAAAGAATAGCAGATGTGTGGACATCCCAACCAGTACTCTGGGTTTATACCACATCCCAAAAACGTGCACGGTAGGCTGGTTAAACACTTTGCCAAAAGCGTTTTCATTTATTAAAGAATAGCCTATATTTATTTTCTAAAAGTACCTAAAAGATCTGTTTTAGTAATAATTGCATGCCTAAATGACTCCAAACATCTCTTGTGCAGCCTAAAGGCAAGTGTACGCAAATGATTGCCTGATATACCAATATCTGAGCATGCCACAAATGCTTTGTATAGACCTCTCATCATATCTGTTTAAACTCAAACATGGCGAGTGGATAACACTATCCCAGCTATATCTATGGGAAGAAGAAAAAAATGTTGGTTTTCCTTAGACAAACAAACATTAATTCACACATTCAGAGCTATGGACAATGTGGAAAGATAACGGATTACCTAAAGAAAACCGATGCAGGAATAGAGAGAAAACAAAGAAGCAAAGTCCATAAAGAAAGGCCTGATCTCAGAATTGTGATGCAGTCTTAATAGCTAATTACCCAGTGAAGCACCACACAACATCATAACATACTGCGTCATTCATTTGAACAAAAGTGTAGAGTTGCTGGCTAGGTAGATTTCTGGAGACAGGTTTGTTCGACTTCAGGTTTCTTTGAACAAAAACAGAAACTCTGAACCAGAATGAGAACTTGAATTAAACTCTAGCCAAGTTATGCGTGTGATGGAAGGAAAATGGCAAAAATAGACAACAGTTTTTCTCCGAGGGTTTATTCAGGCGTGTTTTCACAATGAAATTGTCACCATGCCGTATGCCATCCACAAACGTCTTAATTTTTTACATGCTAAGAGCCCCTGAGCACAGAATGGTGACCATGAAATGAAAAATATTTCATTCTAGAGCACCGCCACTGTGAAACAATGATAAATTGTGCATTTTAAAATGAATCTTTGCAAATATAAATATTGGCTTCCTGAGAATACTGTAAATTTGTTTCTGTGTGCGTTTAATAATAAGAGTCAATTTGGCTACATGCATTTTTTACTTTTAAGTGTCACCCTGCAATAGTAATGAACTGTGGAGTGAAAAACATTTTACTGCATTTTCTTGTGAAATAATCTTATACATACTGAATGCTTTATGTATAGGCGTCTTTTGTTTTGTGAAATGTTATTTGGGTTAATGATCCAATTCCTCCAAACTGACCTTTGCTGTTTAGCTGCAATGCTGCGTGCAGTAAACGCAGTCTTTATTCTCCCAGTTTTATTTCAACTTGTTAAACTACACCAGCTAGCACTTGTTTTTAAGAGTCGCAATTACTTTATTTTTTCCAATACTTTCAGTCAGTTGTCTTGACCAATAGACTGTGGCCCAATACCGGTCCATAAGGTGATTTTTATCAGTCTAATGCAAAACTCCGTCTCTGTCCAAATACTTTTGAATGTAACCCCATTTTTGTTTTAAAACAATATAATTTTTGATTGACGATTGAGTAAAGCTATTTTTTTCTCCAGATATGGACGCTAATTATGGTGGAGGACTGCTCGATATGGTGAAAGGTGGAGCTGGAAAGTTCTTTAGTAACTTCAAGGACAATCTCAAGGACACACTAAAAGATACATCCACCAAGGTCATGCATCAGGTTTCCACGTAAGTCTTTTCAATGGGAAATTGATAGAAAAAAATCTGTCCTGAGTTTTTATTCAATCATATTTTTACTGTATTAAACACTGCCTTAGTTTTTAAAAGGTAGATATTTGTAAAAAAAAAAGCCAGTGTCCAATGTACAATAATGTGAAAAGATTAAAGGTAGCACACTCAATTATGCCCCCAGCTGTGTCCAAATAGTTTTCTCCTTTTTGGCCTTTTGCGATAGGCCTTTGTAATCTTTTATGTTGGCTAATGTGACAGGAGATAATGTGACTTAAGACATTAATGTACATTACACGAATGCCTTTTTTCTTAGCATACCTATTCATTTTAAGCAATTTCCATCATGGTTTGAGTTAGGTGATGATTAGTAGTAGGTTATTATTTCTGTGTTCTTTTTGCTGAGTTCTTTTTTTGTCTTAAAAGACATCAACGCTTAGCGGCGTGAACCAGAGTGAAGCGTAGTTATTGCAGCACCAGAGTCTGATACGGTGTGATCCATGCACAGTTGGTGAGGCTGCACACTGTTTGTGTACTGGGACCACAAAGAAGGCTCTGTTATTGGCAAACCACACACACATTTGCTCTAACTGTTGACTCAGCAGGTCTGATCATGAATATTCCTGCCTTGTGTCTCCCCTTTAACATTCGCACCCTAGTCCTGTTGTCTCTTGTTTTTAGTCCTGCTCGTCTCTGCTGTCTGTCACTGCACTCATGACTGAATTATTTATGCTTGTTCATTGTGCTAAATGGCTAGTGCACTGCTGTTATGCAGAAAGGTGCATTTCATTACACCCGCTTGTGATGCATGTTTTTTTCATTGCATATACTGTATGTGAGTTATGGGTCTGGAGTCCCAGGGGTGGGCAAACCGGTCCTCGAGGGCCACTGTGGGTGCAGGTTTTGGTTGCAACTGATCTAGCAAAGGCACTTTAACCAATGAGACTTTTGCAGAAAACAAGAAGCACCTGACTGCAATCCAATGATTGCACTTTCAGGACACCAGATTGGTGAAAAGGTGGCTTGTTTATGGGTTGGAATGAAAACCTGCAACCACTGAAGCCCTTTGTGGAATAGTTTGCCCACCCCTGGTCTGGACTATGGACTATGGACTATGGGAGTAATGATGACTTTGTCTACCTTTGGGGAAAACATTTAATCACAAGGCGTATATGTTTGTCGATAACTGAGGCTTACTGACATGTCACATGAAAATAATCCACACGGACCAAAAGACAAACGTTGGTTACAATGAAATCAAGGCATTAAAAGTCAAATTTGATGCATAGTGTCAATGTAGGAGTCCTTTCGATAGGAAGATAGATGGTGCAGTAGTTCTTTAGCGAGACCTTTTTATGGTCGGCGTGTGTTCAATTCCCACTTTGTGGGGGTGCAAATGTGAATGGTTGTCTGTCAGTCTATGTTCCCTACAACTGACTGGCGACCAGTCTAGAGCAGGGGTGCCCATTTCGTAGATCGTGATCTACCAGTAGATCCCCAAGGAACTATCGTTAGATTTCCAAGGTACTATTGGTAGATTTCACGACAATAGCATTTTGATACCTCCCCTCTTTTGATTTCCTTAGCTAGGCTCTCAGGCAGGGGTCTCCAAACTATTCCAGAAAGGGCCGCAGTGGTTGCGGGTTTTCGTTCCAACCTATAAGAGGAAACCTTTCCACCAATCTGGTATCTTAGAAGTGCAATCAGTGGATTGCAGTCAAGCGCTTCTTGTTTCAGCAGAAACTTCATTGCTTAAACTTTGTGTTGGATTGGTTGGAACAAAAACGTGCACCCACAGTGGCCCTCGAGGATCAGTTTGCAGACCCTTATGGTTTTGGCATGTCCGCAGTAAGCTTTAGGATGAATCGAGAATGGATTTTCACCTCCGTTCCCGGCCGCTCCCATACATGTTGATAGAGTCTAATGAGAGGTATATCAATACATAATTGCTGAGCTTTGTGAGTGGCCTGTAATAAAGATAGATCATGGAAGGTTAACTCCTTGAAAAGTTGATCTTGGAGCAAAAAAGTTTGAACACCACTGCAGCAAGACATGTGTGGTACCTTTCCACAAATGTGTTAGACGTGCAATCACTGGATTGCAGTCAGGTGCTTCTCGTTTCAGCATAACAAAGTATCTGTGGAACAAAAAGCTGCACTCACAGCGGCCCTCCAGGACTGCTTTGCCCACCCATGAATTTGAACCCTAACAATAAAGTAGATCGCGGGAGGTTGGCTCACTGAAAAGTAGATCTTAGAGCAGAAAAGTGTGAGCACCCCTGGTCTAGGGTGTAGTTCACCTTTCACCCGAAGTCAGCTGGCATCGGCCCCAGCATTTTATTTAAAATACATTTTTTTCCTTACTTTCAGTGGTGTCTTATATATGCATACAAACACCAATATCTGGTTTGGAAATAACACATTTTTTTCTTTGTTTTGTTTTGTTTTTTTGTTTTGCTTTTACTTTTCTGTGTGATGAATGTCAAAATTGTTCTTTGCTCCAGGTACACTAAAGGGGAGTTGGATATTGCCTATATCACAACACGAATTATAGGTAAGTACATAGAATCTCATTCATTCCCCAAATTATTATTACGCTATTTGTTGAATAGTTATGTAGTGGATGGATTGTGATTCAACAGTACTTAAAATATAAAGTGGTAAATATGTAATAATAAACAATAATTTGGGGCAGAAAATCTAATTGATCAGAGGCTTTGGAATTAATTTATCTTGATAACTCGGATTTTATTCACACATCAATATTTCTCCCCAAAAGCTTTTTTTTATTTGAAAGGGTTTTAGTGCATTAATGAATGAAATAATAAATATTAAAATTTGTACTTAATTGCCTTTCAATATAAAATAGTAGTAGAAAACACTTGCTTGGCCACACCCCTCAAATATCTGATGTGAACGTTTCTTTTTTAACCGGCTTGATATATTTTTGTGGGTAAATTATGTAAAGGATAGCAAATGATCTACTGTAAATTATTTGGTAATAAGGTTTTTTTTTAGATGAAATGTGCTAATCTAATTGCTAAACCTAAATATTGCGTTGGTATCTGTATATGACTTTATTATAGCTGTGACTTTTTTTTCCACATTTGACAAAAATGAAGTTAAAATTTAAATGACATATAGTTTTGTTCTTGTGTCATTTTTCAGTGATGACCTACCCAGCAGAGTCTGTGCAAATTGGCTGTCAGAACCACGTGGAAGACATCCGATCCTTCCTCGACAGCCGCCATGCTGACCACTATACTGTCTTCAACTTGTCCCAGCGCAACTATCGTGGAGCCAAATTCTCCAACAGGGTAAAATATCTGCCCCCTGCACTTTCAGCAGGAAAACCGCTCAGTTTCTTTCCTCCATACAAGAGAATTTTTTATTAAATATTTTTTATTTATTTAAATTATTACGAGGCAGCCCGGTGGAGCGAGTGGTTAGCGCATCAGCCTCACAGCTCTAGGGTCCTGGGTTCAAATCCAGGTCACGTCTTCTTGTGTGGAGTTTGCATGTTCTCCTGCGTGGGTTTCCTCCGGGTACTCCGGTTTCCTCCCACATTCCAAAAACATGCTAATTGGACACTCTAAATTGCCCCTAGGAATGAGTGTGAGTGTGCATGGTTGTCCGTCTCCCTGTGCCCTGCGATTGGCTGGCCACCGATTCAGGTTGTCCCCCGCCTCTGGCCCGGAGTCAGCTGGGATAGGCTCCAGCACCCCCCACGACCCTAATGACGATAAAGCGGTTCCGAAAATGAGATGAGAGAAATTATTACGAGAACACTGCCTAATTCATAGACTAAATAATCGTGTATATTTTCTAAACCAATGCAATACTATTAATCCAAAATAACAGTGAGTGCTTAGAGTTATTTTGTCTACATCAGCCCTTCGATTAGCTTGTACTGCTGGGTCTAAAATGTAATAGTTCCTCAAGACTCTGCTCAGTATTCCTTTTTTTCATGACCTAAAAGCATTTGTAGAAAGGCCTAAATAGGTGCCTGTTTTGCTGCTTCTCAGATGACAGCTTGTGTTGTGCTGCTGGACTCCTGCTGCTGTACTCTAACGTGCATATCTTTCTTCACGACATGCGTTTTGTCTCCTCACTCCTTTTCCTCCCTGTCGTTCTGTTTTTATTTCTGGAATTTCAACTTGCTACTCTGTTTTCTGTCATCCATGTCTCCCAAACCCTCTCCAGGTTTCAGAGTGTAATTGGCCTGCTCGCCAGGCTCCCAGTCTCCACAACCTCTTTGCTGTATGTAAGAACATGCACAACTGGCTTAAACAGAACCCCAAGAATGTGTGTGTCATCACCTGCTCGGTAAGATGATATCTATTGCAACATATCATGAAGAAATATAAAAAAGTATTTGAAAAAGGGTTGTCACGTAAAATTAGTAAGATGATGCAATAATCTTAAAAGAAAACTGATGTCGCCTGACTTCGATGCAGGCAAGCGTGGGATTGATTCCTGCTCAGTGGCGGTATGATTGTGAGTGCGAATGTTGTCTGTCCCTCTGTCCCGCTGACTGGCGACCACTCTGGGGTGCACTCCGCCTTTCGCCCAAAATCAGCTGGGATAGCCGCAACCCTTGTGGGTGATACGCGTTACAGATGATGAATGAATGAAAAAACATTTGCGTAAAGATGAGGAATGACCACAGACAGAAGAGCTAAACATTCCTTAATCTAAATAAAACATAAATTTGCCCTTACCGTATTTTCTCGCATATACGCTGTATTTGTCGCTTTAAAAAAATGATGACTGAATCGAGGGTACGGCTTATATGCACACAAATTAGACTTGACATACATGAAACTGCAGGTGACAAGAACGAAATGCCATAACGCAAGACAATGCGACCGATACGGTCCTTCAATTCAAAATAGAGAAAAAAATAAAACTCTTAACAAAGTTAATTTGGTGTCTATGAATGAAATTCAAGAAAAAAATGAACCGTAACTTGCATAAAACGTGAACAAACTCTTACTTGTGCCTGCCATTGCTTGCTCAGGGCGCCGCCATCTTACCTAGGGATGACAAACTAGACCCCTGCGGACACACTTCCTGGTTGTACTGCTCACGTGACTTTCTTTTTGAATTTGTCTACATGCAGACAATACCATTTAGGAATGTGCAATCCAGCAGACGATCCTTTCGATTCATACAGAATCTCGGGGAAACCACGTGTGATTATTTTTCCTTCAAAGTAACATTTGTACTCCCTATTAAAACCATGAATATGGAGGTGAAAATTGTGAATCAGGGGCCATCTTATATGAGAGAAATTGTAAAATTCGACCATTTTAAAGCAATTTTAAGGCCTATACGCGCAGACGGCTAATATGCGAAAAATACGGTATATGTAATGTAATTCACCAAGTTTAATTTTCATTTGAGAGTTTCAATTCCACTCATGAAGCGTATTTCTTGTCGTGCGTTTCTTCTAGAACAAAAATTGACAGCGAGGGCACACATCTTTGACCGTATATGCAACACAGTTCTTTTTTTTCCTTCATATAATTGTATATTTCAATTAAAACTAATGTTTTTCTTACAGACACAGGCATTTAGTGCTGATGGTTGTGGTTGCAAGTTACTAAAATGTTGTCTCTCATGAACATGTAATGAACTCCACGAAATGAGTTTACGATAATGGTACACATAATTATCACCCCAGTGTTTGAAGTCTCTCTTTATATTTCAAATGGCTTCACATATTATTCTGTTACTGGCGCTTTGTTTTTACTACTTTGCTGTGTGTCATGACTTTGTGTTGTGTGCTCTTTAGGATGGCCGTGGTCCTTCAGGTGTTTTGGTGTGTGCCATGTTTTGCTTCTGCCACCTCTTCAATAATCCAGTTCCTGCCATGCAACTCCTGAGCGCTAAGAGACCAGGCTCGGGCCTTTGGCCATCACACCGCAGGTTTGACACGAAATTATTATAAAGTGACCCAGCGTGATGAGAGAGAGAAAAAACACATTGAAACTAGCACTTTAATTGTGTTGTATTTTGGCCCCGGCAGTCTCCTAAAATTATATTATAGCCTTTTGCAGCCTTGTTTTATGACTTCCGATGAGAACACATACCTGACCTTCTACGGTGCATGACTGTTGGACATGTCTCATTTCATCTCATTTTCTGAACCGCTTTATCCTCATTAGGGTTACGGGGGATGCTGGAGCCTATCCCAGCTGACTTCGGGCCAGAGGCGGGGGACACCCTGAATTGGTGGCCAGCCAATCGCACGGAGACAAACAACCATTCACGCTCACACTCATATCTAGGGGCAATTTAGACTGTCCAATCAGCTTACCATGCATGTCTTTGGAATGTGGGAGGAATGTTGGACATGTATATATGTGAATTATTTTACCAAATTGTACTAAACAAAAACAACAACAATAAAAAATAATAAATAATTTGTAATTAAATTTAATGGAGCAAAAAAATGATTCAATGCGAGTTAGTCAAAGAAGTATTACTTGTACATGCCTATGCTGTACTCTTGGTACTACTACTGTCTATGTATAATAATTCCACCCCTGCATGTTAAATGCTCACATTTCCTTAAAATGTGATATGCCTAGAGTTTAATTCCATCAAGGAGAAAAGTCAAAGATTGGAACCTTTTAAATATGCCACAATTAGATGACTAATTTTCATTCATTCAGTCATAGGGCACACATAGAGACAGACAACCATTCACACTCACAATCACACCGCCACTGGGCGGGAATCGATCCTGCACTTGCCCACCCCAAAGTCAGGCGAGTGAACCTCTACACTAGACGACAGATATTTCATCATTAATGCTCTTGAGGGCAAATGAAGTTTTCAGCTCTTTTTTAGACTACACATTAGAACTAGAAACATGCAGAAGCGACATGCATCTTGGAGAAAAGTCAATGTGTGGAGGCTGCATACATTTGATTCATGACTTTTAGGCAATGTGATAGAGAGAGAGAAACTGATACTATCGTATCTATCAGAGTACCTCATCTTTATACAGATTTCACTTTGTCCTCTGGCAGATACATTGGGTATGTGTGTAGCATGGTGTCAGAGAAGCCCAGTCTACCCCACAGCAAGCCTCTGATTATCAAGTCTCTCACCATGAGTCCAGTTCCCTGCTTTAACAAACAACGGAGTGGCTGTCGGCCTTTCTGTGACGTTCTCATCGGAGAGACCAAAATCTTCACAACGGCCCAGGACTACGAGAGAATGAGGTACATAACATAATGTATTGTTTGGCTAGAAAGCCACTGTTCTGAATTGATGAAGGGCAAGGTAAACACGCAATCAGGGCTCTGTTTATTTTTTTTTGCGTGTCAAATTTTGTACTTGATTTTTAAATTGTGTTCTACCTGTGCGTCTAGAGAGCACAGAGTTCAAGAGGGGAAAGTGTTTTTTCCTCTGGGTGTCAGCGTACAGGGAGATGTGGTAGTATCTGTCTATCACATGAGGTCCACTATTGGAGGACGCCTGCAAGCTAAGGTAGACATTTATTCTTTTTAGGGGGCTTCATTTTGAACATAAAGTGACACCTACAAGTGCCACTTAGATAAATGTGATCGAAACGTTATCTTTAGATCAATCTATTGTCAAAGAAAATAGAAAATATTCCTTTAACTTTAAATTCAAAATTGTTTTTAACCTCATTTGTTGAAAGTAAAATTGTTCTTTACCCTTTAGGTGTCCAACACACAAATTTTCCAGATCCAGTTTCACACTGGCTTTATTGCTCCTGGAACCACTGTGTTAAAATTTAACAAGTAAGGCTCTTTTTTTCTAAACACATCAATTTGAATGAATTCATTACTTCAATCATTTCTTAGAGCTCTACATTGTTAGACCAGCAAGGACACCTCTCATGCTTAGTGTTAGTAGTACTGTGCAGACCTTTTGGAAGTTCATAATTATTTATAAACTTTCTCTTTTGCTATTTCCTTGCTTGTTACTACTGTATTTTTCAAACTATAAGTCGCAAAAGCAAAAAAAAAAAACAGAATGAAAGAGAAAAAAATATATGTCGCACTAGCCAAAAAATAACATTCATTCATTTTCTGTACCGCTTACAGTCGGTTGTACATTATAAATTAATGCAATTGGAAAATATGGGACAGTCAAAATAAGCAACATATTAACAGTTTTTTGGAAGCTAAAACCCGAAAATCTATTTTTAAAAAAGTGTGACTTATAGTCTGGAAAATACAATACATCTGCAGTTACAATTGTGTGTGTGTTCATGACAGCAATTTAAGAATAAATAGGCTTTAAGAATAAAACAGCCATTCCATTCTTAATTGGTTGTTTGGTTTAATCACCAATTACTTTTAACTCAGCTTTTATGTCTCCTCTCAGAGTGGAGTTGGATGCTTGTGAATCTCCAGACAAGTATCCCCAGCTGTTCCATGTCATAGTGGACGTGGAGGTGGAGAGTTTAGATAAGCAGAAAGACTTGACGCCACCTTGGGAACAATTCCCATCTAAAGACCTGAATCCCAATGTGCTTTTCACCTGCCATCAAGAGCACCAGGATGCACTCGCTATTGCTGGTACTTGACCCACTGATTACAGTTTTGTGGTAAACCCCTGTCCCCTTCCACAGAAAATGAAGACAATATTTAACAATGTTTTGTTCCACATATCCCACTGTAACTTTGTAGAACCATGTGAACTCGACAATTTGAGACCATAGGTCAGGCTTGTCCAAACTATTCCACAAAGGGCCGCAGTGGGTGCGGGTTTTCATTCCAACCCATCAAGAGGACACCTTTTCACCAATCTGGTGTCCTACAAGTGCAATCAGTGGATTGCAGTCAGGTGCTTCTTGTTTTCTGCAGAAATCTCATTGGTCAAAGTGCCTGGGCTGGATCGGTTAGAACAAAAACCTGCACCCACAGCGGCCCTCGAGGACCGGTTTGGCTACTCCTGCCGTAGGTAATCACATTTTCACTACATTTAATAAAAGAATACGTACAGCGTCATGTATTTACATATTATTAAACTATAAATAAATTCCATAGAATGGGAATAGAATCTGTCATTTTCCAATTTCTATTTGGTTAAAACATGTTACTGTTTACTAAAGTACATAACTTTAAATTCATACCTCTCACAGTTTTAAATTTGTCTACATACTTACTCATTCATCTTCCATCTTCGAAAGGGTTGTGGGGGTGGCTGTCTTTGGGTGAAAGGCAAACTACACCCTAGACTGGTCGCCAGTGAATCGTAGGGCTCACAGAGACAGACAACCACTCACTCTCATAGTCATACTGCCACCGAGTGGGAATCGAACTCTGACTCCCCACACCAAAGTCAGGCGGAAAAACCTCTGCACCATTGGGTGGCCATACTCATTATAGGAACAGTTAATCTTGGATTACATATTCAAGAATTACAGCAGAATACATGTAGAATCATGCTATTGAACTATACTTAATCTCACATAATAACTTTCATTTCTCCTTCAACAAGATGAGATGGAAGGCCTGGATTTGGAGGGTAAGACAGCAGAGTTGAGTGCGGGAATTGAAATATAGAAAACTGAAGTAGTCAAGTGAATCACTGAGCCATTCAGTTTGAACATAGATAGTATGTTATATGGGGGCAGATTATTCAATCTACTACTACTACAAGCATACCAATAGTTTGTAGCTAGATCGAGCGGTAAAAACTATGTGCTGATTGCATTGAATGGACCCTGATCGTTGTCCTCCAGTGTCATTGTCATTTTGACAGAAATAAAGTTTACAAGGCCCTTGGCATAGATAACAGTTTTGTCACTTTATAGTGACAGAAGTATTTATAGAGTATTTCAGCAGTTGTTCCACGGCCCACCTATTTTTACATGAAGAATAGATACCAACCATTCAGTTGTGTGAAGTCATACAGACAATGGATTTATTAAATATAATCAACATTTTTGTTAGCAATAGTTGAATATCAAGTCTTTACCCTTTTTCTTCTTCACCTGGAATGTTGATATCTATCTTTAAAAAAAGTGCAACAAAAAAAGTTGTAGATTTTGAGTGTTGCTTTTGATTAGTTAATCCCTGAATAGCTCCATTTAGCGGGAGTTGCACTTTATCCATTGTTTCCTCCTTTAGCCGATTTTCTTACTAGATAAACAATTATTGAGTCCACTTCTTTCCCTAAAATATACTCCCCACATGGCTTCCTATTTTGGTTATATTATATAGTTTTTCCATCATGTCTAATAACATGTTTCACTTTCTCTGTATTCTGCAAACTGTAAATGGTACTACAAGAGCCAAGCAGACCGCTTGGAGGCCCTGACGGTCGAGGCCACGGTGAGGAGAGCGAGCCATCTGATGACGAGATGCTCTCCTTCTCCAGCCAGCGAAGCAGTATCAGCGCAGCCCCCCATAAAAGTGATCAGTCTTCTCCCACCCCGGTGCACCGTGAGCCACCTGCAGTAGTAGACCTTCTCGGCTTGGAAGGAGAAGATATAAAGCAACCACCTACAACGGCCCAGCCACCGCCTACTACAGCTGCAACTACTGACCTTCTAGGGGACTTTTTGGGGGGTCCGGCCCAGCCAACCAGTGGGTCATCTTCCACCCACTCCACCCCACAAAAAACAGTACCAAACTCTGCTTCGCCATGTTCTTCGCCAGGCCCTCCAGGTGATATATTTATAAATTTATCTAGCAAGACTGGCTGCGAATGCTGCTATTTCAGTGCAATTGATGGTGAACATTCAGACGTCCCTTCCAAAATTGAGTTAAATGAGCATCCTGGAAGTGTTAAGAAATGAATTACGATTGGTGCATGAGGGGTTCAAATATACAAACTTGAACAGATCTTTGATGGTTTTGGCCTGTTTGTTGGGTAATAGAGTTCTTTTAACCAGATGCAGTGACCTCTGTTGTCAAAAGTTGTTAACTACATGAAGCTACTTCCATGAAATTTACAGATCACATTAAGCGCACATTTTATTCATTCATTCGTTCTTTTTCTGAACCGCTTAATCCTCATTAAGGTGGCAGGGGGTGCTGGAGCCCATGCCAGCTGACTCCAGGCAAGGCGGGGGTCACCCTGAATCGGTGGCAAGCCGATCGCACAGCACAAGGAGGCAGACAACCATGCACGCTTACACCCATACCTAGGGGCAATTTAAAGTGGCCACAGCCTACCATGCATATCTTTGGAATGTGGGAGGAAACCGGCGAACCCGGAGGAAACCCACACAGGCCCAGAGAAAACATGCAAACTCCACACAGGTGAACCGACCTGGATTCGAACCCAGGACCCCAGAGCTGTGAGGCTGACGCGCTAACCAAACGCTCCACCGGGCTGCGCGCACATTTTATATACCTTCTTATCTTTATCATAATGTACATGTACTTTTCAATGGCAAAAAAGGCAGTGATCAGATTCAACATTTTAAACTGCCTCTGTTTGAACATGATAATTATTCCCTCAAGTCATTTGTAATAGAAAAATAGAATACTGGCTGGGATTTACTGAAAAATTGATTAATAGTAGAATTGGTGGAAATGTAGACATAGTCAATATGATTGTTGATGTTCTCAATTACTAACATGGGAATGTCTACTGACATTGAAATCTTGCTTTCACGATAAATAATACTCTTTATGAATTGATGAAAACATCGTACATATGAAGCTGTATCAAAAATCTGACATATATTTAAACAGTCTACAAAATTTCCGCCATTTGCAATGAAGTTATCAAACTAAATCAAATGAAAAATAGCGGATGAAATGATTATAAAAGTTGTCTAATTCTATTGAAATTGTTATTTTATGCCCAGTGTTCAACCCATTTGGAGCAGCCCCTACGCCAAAGCCTCAGGAGGTTGTGGGTTCATTCCTCGGAGGAGGTAATTCGGGGCAGCCAGATCCTTTCCTGCATGCCTCTCCCACTCCAGCACCCACCCTGCAGCCCACAAGCTTTGGTGAGGCCTGTCTCGCTCAACTTTAACGAGATCATGAGTACCGTCTGTGACCCTCCACGTTATGTACAGCATGCTGCATTGAGTCATTAAGTCAACTGCTATGCTTTAACTCAAGCTTGCATTGTCCATGTCCATTAACATTTGCTTGGGGGGAAAACAACCAAAAACCAAAGAGTCAATGCCCTTTCAAAGTTAATAAAGGGAAGACAGTACATATGTAACGTCTGAGTATAATAGTATCTTTTCATTCATTCATTTTCCATACCACTTATCCTAACGAGTGTGGGCAGTAGGCAGGGAACACCCCAAATTGGTTGCCAGCCAATCACTGGGCACAATGAGACAAACAACCATTTATTCTTACGGAGGAAACCCACACAGACATGCAAACATAGGAAAATCAGAACCCATTAAACTCTTGCATTAACTCAAGAGGCCTATTTTTCAGAGATTAAAGAAAAAAAACACAAGCAAGGTGAGATCATGCAAATTTATCCCAGATGATGTTCCAAAAGGAGATGCCAACCTGTGTTTTGTATCTGTAAGGCAATTATTTTAACCAGACTTTTATCGTGCTACCGCAAAAAAATGGAAATGACAAAGGTTTTATTAATATTTGGCTCTTCTTACCACCTTACTCAAATAAACCACAATTTGTTGCCTCCAGTACTGCTTGAATTTTACATTTATTTGTGTGAACAGTTGTTCGTCTCATTATCTACGTTAGGCTTTAGCAGCCCGCTGCCCATGTAAGGATATGCAGGCCTCGGTAAATGGATGAATGAACAATTTATATGCAGTAAAGTGATTTAATGATGAGTACGACTACCTCACATTAGAAGTAGTTTTAAGTTTCAAATTGATTTAAATGCTTTCTCTGTTGAGACTTCCTGGCTTTTCTAAGCACTCTTGGATTTAATCTTACAATTTAAAAGAAGTTAGGTATATTGAGCCAAAACATTTATTCCCAGAAGCATAAATGTCTACACCACATGTGTCAAAGCGGCAGCCCGGGGGCCAAATCTGGCCCGCCGCATCATTTTGTGTGGCCCGGGAAAGTAAATCATGAGTGCCGACTTTCTGTTTTAGGATCAAATTAAAATAGAGTATAGATGTATATTAAATTTCCTGATTTTTCCCCCTTTTAAATCAATAATTGTAATTTTTTTAATCATTTTTTTCTGTGTTTTTAGTTCAAAAATCATTTTGTAAAATATAAAAATATAAAAAAAGCTAAAATAAACATTGTTTTAGATCTATAAAAAACTGAATATTCAGGGATTTTAATCCAGTTCTTTTAATCCAGTTATTTTAATCCATTTATTAAAAAAATCTAAATATTATATCTAAAATGGTCCGGCCCGCATGAAATCAAGTTGACGTTAATGTGGCCCGCGAACCAACCCGAGTTTGACACCCTTGGTCTACACCAATTGGCTAGCAAGCAGACCAGCTTTCTCCTTCCTCTCAATCAAAGTAATGTGGGATAGACTCAACTTAATCTGCAAAACTACTTTGAATTGAAAATTGGTGTTGTTGAATAGGCCGGAGTTCTCCTGTCTCGTCTGCAGCCCCAACTGTTAACATTCAACAGCAAAACATCATGGGAGGTTGGGAATGGAACATGACTGCCACCACAAGCACAGGTACACCTGAGAGCATTTTACTTCTATTTCCTTGTCTGATCAGATTAGAAAAAGGCAATGAGAGTGACACATCTCTGAAATATCTCTCAAATTGCTTTACAAAATACAATTTTCCTTTATTTTTGTAGGAGGAGGCCTGGCAATGGGCAGCCGATCCGCCACCACAAGCCCCACCGGTTCGGTCCATAGCACACCAACCCATCAAACCAAGCCAAACAACCTAGACCCTTTTGCTGACCTAGGCAACCTCGGGGGAAGTCTCGGAGGTACGTTACCATTCGTGTTCCTCAGTTCTACTTTGTAGTTTTTGTTATCTTCTGCTATATTATGGCGTAAACTCAGTACGTTCTTCCAGGAGGTTCTGGATTCTCCAGCAAACCCACCACGCCGACAGGAACCAGCCCATCTTTTCCTTCAGTGGGTTCCCCATCGCGGCCTCCACCGTCTCCACAGCATGCAGGAGGGTGGCAAGCCCACTCAGGAGCTGCCTTCCCATCATGGCAGCCTAACAGTGGCACAGGAGGCTGGCAAGCCCAAGCACAGGGACCCACGCCACAGCCCAAGCCGAGCCCTAGCCATACCTCCATTCCTCACACTTCCCCCCAGAACCGACCTAACTACAATGTTAGTTTCTCTGCAGTTGGAGGTGGATCCCCCAGTGCTGCGGGCAAAGCACAGATGGGTGAGAATCAAACTGACTGACTACGTGTTATCTGTCTAAAAGAAGAAGAACAATATTTTGTTGTGAATAAACCCTTTATGGGACAGTGGTGACTACAGTGGTCATCTATTCAAAAGTTATCATTGGCTTAACTCATTTACTACAAGCCCAGGTCACAGAATGTGTTGTTGTAGTTAGTAATAGAAGGAAATTGTGATTGAAAATGAACTATCGACAGTAATAGACATCCAATCCATTTCAACTGGATCATTCAATCACTCCCAGCCAAACGTCTATTGCCATCAATGGCAGCTAAAGGGTGAGGTACAGGCGATTTATACACCTAAACATAAAATAATAATAATCAGAATTTGGAAGAAAAATAGACATGAGACACAATTTATTGCAACTTGTTTTCATATTTTTTTTAAGTTTTGGTATTTTTTATGTTATTTTATTTAGAATTATTTATTTATATTTTATTACTCAGGGGTTATTTTTAAATTTGTGTAATTTTAGATTATTTATTAATTACTCTATGAATAATTGATTCCCTCCCACAATTCTTCTATTCATTCAATCCATTATTTTTTCATTTTTTCATTCCCATTGCAAAGAGAATACACTAATACGGCAAGTGAATATCAAATAAGGGCTGCAAAATACTGTCCCGTAGGCAGAAATTGGCCCTCCGTAGGTTCGAGACCCCTGTCTTATATGAATGTAACAAAATCATTTAACAAGAAAAAAAATATAATTTATGCATGTTTGTTTGTTTATTTTATTTTTTCCATTGTTTGCATCCCTTTGTTTCAGGGTCGCGGGTCAAGGCTTCCAATGCCAACTTTGATGACCTCCTGTCTGGTCAAGGCTTTGCAGGACCCAAAGATAAGAAAGGACCCAGAACTATAGCAGAAATGAGGAAGGAAGAATTGGCCAAAGAGATGGACCCCGAGAAAATTAAAGTAAGAACTAATTTATTTAGTATTAATATACATTTGGATGAACGGGTCAATACAGGGCGGCCCGGTGGAGCGAGTGGTTAGAGCGTCGGCCTCACAGCTCTGGGGTCCTGTGTTCAAATCCAGGTCATGTCCATTTGTGTGGAATTTGTGTGTTCTCGCTGGGCCTGCGTGGGTTTCCTCTGTACTCCAGTTTCCTCCCACATTCTAAAAACATGCATAGTAGGCTGATTGGACACTCTAAATTGAATTGCCCCTATGTATGGGTGTGAGAGTGCATGGTTGTCCGTCTGGTCACCGATTCAGGGTGTCCCCCGCCTCTGGCCTGGAGTTAGCTGGGATAGGCTCCAGCACCCCCCGCGATCCTAATGAGGATAAAGTGGTTCAAAAAATGAGATGAGATGAGATTCAATACAGTAAGATTTCATTACTAGATGGTACAGACCCATTCTGTATTCACACACGTTACAAGTAAACAAAAAAAGAAGAAATATCTGCCATAATCAAATGCAAATTTTGATTATTTTAGGAATTCATTAAACACTAAATTTTGGGGTTTATGGTAACGGTTTGAGGTAAAGAAAATGTTTGGTTAGTAAACTACTCTGATAAACATCAATTGTATTATATCTGGTCATTGCTGGCCAATGACGTGCTTTCCTGTTTGTTTTGCAGATTCTAGAATGGATTGAAGGGAAAGAGCGGAACATCCGAGCACTCCTGTCCACTATGCATACAGTGTTGTGGGAAGGAGAAACACGCTGGAAGCCAGTGGGAATGGCTGACCTGGTAACTCCAGAACAAGTCAAAAAGGTCTACCGCAAAGCGGTCCTCGTCGTCCACCCAGATAAGGTGAGACCAATTGGAGACAATTTTTAAATCCTATCTCGTTAAGGGAAGAGGAAAGACTTATGCATTCACAGCCACTGAATGACACAATATGATAAAATATGCCCACTACTGCCATCAGCTGGCTGAAATTTGAGTGTCAAGATGCACCTGGAATAAAAATGGTCGATACAAAGCTCATTTTAATTAAGTCTAAATTCTACCCGTATATTGTAGAACTTAATAACATTCTTTCATTGCATTTTATTTCATAATGTTGGCATTTTTAACCTTCTTGAATTGATTGCCTAATTTCCCTTGATTCCACTTTCTTATTCTGAGACATGTAGCAGCATTATTATTATGAAACATTTGAAATTAGACGGTCACAAATATAGTAGTTCCTTAATAGAGACATATTCAACTCAGGGTACAGGAACTGAAAATACACATTTGAGTTTGAGTTTGATTTATTTAATAAAGGGACAGTACATATTAATGATCATATAAACATTCATGTTAATGAACATATATATGTAAATATGTAAGATTTATTCTTTGGCTTATTTCCATCTTTAGTCCCTTGTGGAGGTTGAAGCGTTTGAAAGTGTCCGAAGCAATCAAGCAAATTACACAAACAACTGTTTGGGACTCTAATATTAGAAACCATCAAATGATCATTGTACGTTATCTGATGCCAAACAGGAACTTTCTAATACATGATGCAATGAGATAAAATATGAAACCGATTACCAGGAAAATGATCAGCCCTTCGATAATGTGTTGAGTAAAAGATCCAAAGGTGGGCTTCAACCAGTTGAATAAAGAACTGTCCTCCTGATGAACAAAATTGGAAGCATTATGAAGGTGATCAATTATATTAGCAAGAGAGACATTATAGTCAGGCACAAAGGTACAACACTCAGCGCCGATAACGGAACAGGTCCCTCCCCGGGCTGCTAAGAGAAAATCCAAAGCTGCTCGGTTTTGTAAAGCGAGCAGTCGAACAGAGGCCAGCTCACTCGACACGAGCATGAGTGCCCGACTGGTCTCATTTGCAATCATTTCTACTACGTGAGACAAATCTGCGATTTGATCCAAAGCCGACATAACTCCATAAAATGGCAGAAGAGACCCAATTGCATTCTTGAATGGTGACTGATGATGTGTCCAGAATGTATCAGAAACCCCACGTTTGATTCTTTGAACAGGATGTTTCTTGGGTAAAGACTGAGTCACTCTCATGGCCGGGATAACATATGCCAAACCGCAGCGTCCTTTGTAATCCACTGGTAGATAGGGGTAAGCCAGGTTCCCGCACACCCAGAACATTCCTACTGGAGAGGATATGGAGCAGGTGGCAGCAAAGCGAGCGATCGCATTGAGCCGAGACGGACCAGCAGTCTCCAGGCATTGCTGGGGCGGCGATTTCACTGACTGAAACTCGCTGTCAGGATGTCTTGGGTCCCATTTGAACGTATGCAGGCAGTCCGATTCTCCTACAGGTGCCTTCCCGTCGTTTTCGAGACACCAGGAAAACCTCAGGGGAATGAGCTGAACAGGAACCGGCATGGGTGTCTCCACGCACCTGATGCAGTTTGAACGTGGTCCAGGACAGTGCAGGGGCCTCATTTTTGCGAGGCGAGGACATTCAGGGTGAGAATAGGACAAAGAAAAGGGGATATGCAGCAAATGGCAAGTGTCGCAGTCAGAGGCAGGCAAGGCCATCAGAGGCAAGCCCTCTCCGCCCGTCTGGGGCATAAAACCACAGACATAACAACTGGAATTGGGCTGGATGTGCTGGGCTACTTGCCATGCCATAGTTAAAAAAACATTTATATCGTTCGCTCTTGGCTTCATTAATTCCGGAGAGCCCAAAATTGACTGAAAAAATACTACCAACAGAAGACGGATGGACATCTTTGTGACTCAATGCAGAAATATATATTTTAAAAATAGAAAAAATATAGTCCTGTTTGTGTAGAAAATTACATCCGATTTAGGAGCAGCACAATCATCTATGTTCAGGGAAGTGGTTTAAAAATGAACAGAAACACTCAAACTGGCTAGTTGACCCTAGATTAGCTGTGGAGTCTCCTCCCCACTATTTACCTTCTCGTATCAGCATGTCATATGCCTGTATCTCTTTAATCAGTCCCCACTAATCAACCTTTGACTTTGTCATGATTAAAAGAGGTATTCAGGCTTTCAAAAAGCGCAGGAAGCTTTCAGAACACATTGAAACTAATCAGTCGGCTACCCTGGTTGAGCAAGTACCCATTTATTGACTAATCTTGTCACAGTAGTCACCCTTTTGCATAACACGTCCATGTGCAGTCTTTGGCTCTTAATGTACGTGTGAATAGACCCAGCTTGTTGACATTGTTTCTTGGCTGACTGCAGCCTAGGTGTAAAGCATTTCTGCATTTTTCAACATTGGTTTAAAGCACAGGTGTCAAAGTGGCCGCCGGGGGGCCAAATCTGGTCCGCCGCATCACTTCGTGCGGCCCGAGAAAGTAAATCACGAGTGCAGTACAATTGAATGTGTCGTCAGTGGAAGTCAATAAGTTATTGCCTGATTAAGTGAATAGACTACGCGTAGGCATGTGTGTTTGTGTGCGTGTGTTGTTGGGTAGTGATACTTTCATATGTGCCCCTACAGGCTTCACAAGCAAATAATTGAAAAGATAGAAAACGCCTATCTAATTATATGTAATTGATGAAGAGAACAAGAACAAGTAATGGACATAAAAAGTTGTTATTTGATTATTAAAGACTTAATACAAATCAAAATATAATTTGGATCTATGGACTTCCCCCAGTCAGCAAGCGTGTATTGAATTATCCCTTGCATGAAAATGGATACAAAAAATTCATTCCTTGGCAAAAGTTATGGAATTACCAGTACCTGTCAATGTTCAATCAGTTGTTTTATTGCGTAGAAAATGAAATAAATCACAGACATGACACAAAACTTGAGTCATTTCAAATGGCAAGAATTGTCGACGTTAGTCACGTCTGCTGCTACAAGCGTAGGGAAACAACTTATGGAAAGGAATATGGAGTCAATTGATTCTGAGGGGAAAAATTATGGAATGATTAAGCAAATACACAGTGAATAATTAAAAACCTATGTCTTTTATAACCACCTGCAGTCCCTGAGGCCTGAAATGTGCTCTTCATTAATCTTGGCTCCAACTTTCTCTGGTTGCTGTTGCCAAATAAGCTTTACTTATTGGAGCCTTGTCATGTAACTGTGAACAACCAGCATATTTTTCTACTCTGCTTCCTCCTAAAATGTGACCATTAGTGATTAATATTATTGTTTTTCTCGAATTTGGAGTGTTGGGTGAAGTCAGATTTCTTTCTCTCTTCCGGGCTTCCTCTTGAGGTTTTGTACCGTATAGAAAATTCTCATCTCATCTCATTTTCTGAACCGCTTTATCCTCACTAGGGTTGCGGGGGGTGCTGCAGCCTAGTATAGAAAACTGTTAATTAATTAATTTAATTTTCCCAATTGTAAGTAGAACTAATTCAATTTAAATTCATTTATTCACTCATCTGAACCGCTTGTCCTCACAAGAGTCACGGGGGATTACTGGAGCTTATCCCAGTTGACTAGACTGGTGTATGACACTAAGCTGTAGGGCACACAGAGACAGACAACCATTCGCACACTGCCACTGAGTGGGAATCATTCGAGTGAAGCACGACTACATCATCAGGTGGCCTCAATTTAAATTCTTAATACAGTCATACCTCGACTTACAAATGCCTCTAGGTACGAAAGTTTCAGGTTACGAACTGTTTTATATGCAAATGAGTGACACGATACAAAAAAGATCCAAGTTACGAAATCCCCAAAAAAGTAAATGCATTTCCTTATTTTATTTTGAATTCCCCTTATTAAGTGATTAAAAACTACAAATGCAACGTGGCACATATTTTCACACGCACACACACACAGAGGGCACACATAAAAGTCTAAAATGTACTACAAAGTGGACGGCTTTCGGCCCTGGTAGAACGGGCTCTTGTCACCCGCCATCTTGCCAACGAACACGGGTATTACATCTATAACGGCCACGCAGGGAGATATTACAGTGGTGCAGGACACAATTTCACATGCTTTATTTATTTTAAGATATTAATAAATCATTTGCTTATATTTTTCTCTCATTTTTGTGTTTCCTCACGTTTCATACAAAATTGGGACACTTTGACCCATTTTAACATTTTAAAGGGTTTAGTTGATAGTTGTGCAAGGACCGTGGAACGAATTAGAGAATTTACATATAAAGTACACCTCTACTTATGACTTTTTCAAGTTACGAAAAGTCTTGGAACCAATTATTTTCGTAAGTAGAGGTACGACTGTACTTGAATACTACGCATTAACACTATAGAGCACAGACATTTACGAAACAATCCTAATAAGGCTCAGCACTAAACATCTTACTGGGAAATTAACAGCACTGTAAAAAAAAAGCTAATTATTCACCTTTGTGATCTAAGTAATACTTCATTTTTGTCTTTTATGTCCCCTCACAGGCTACAGGACAAGCCTATGAACAATATGCCAAGATGATTTTCATGGAACTAAATGATGCTTGGTCTGAATTTGAAACCCAAGGGCAAAAACCTCTCTACTGAAAATTGAATGCAGAGAAAATAAGGACGAGGAGCTCCTGACACGTTTCATCATTGGTCAACATTTGCATTCATGCAGCCATTTTTGGTTCCCGCCTGACAGATCGAGGAGGTTCCCTTTTTAATTAGAAAACCACAACTATCTGGATCCTAATAACAGCAGTATTGTATACTATGTTCCTGCTGTGTGTCTTTTGTGCAATAATACTCCAACTTGTGAGGTGTCCTGATCCTAATGTAGAAATCAAAGCTGAAACAATGGAGTTCCTCGGGAACATAAGAATAGAACAGATCAAACTAAAACCAAAGTGTATACATGAGAAGAGATAAACACAACATTGGACAATTTAATTGTACAGAAAAATAGAACATTACAATAAAAGACATCCAGAAATACTATATAATACTCCACCTCAACCATGGTTCTAACTTTTTGACAGTTGAAATTGAGCCTTGTGCTATTGGTTGTAATTTAGGATTAGCACATGTAAAGTTCTAAATACGACGCACCTTGAAGCCTCATGCATCGTCACTTACATAACTAATCAAGTATTTCCCTTTTTTTTGGACTATAGGTCACACTTGAGTATAAGTCGCACCATCCAAACAATGCACAATAAAGAGGAAAAAAAATATATAAATCCCACTGGAGTATAAGTCGCATTTTCTGAGGGCAGTTTTTTATTTCATTTTATCAGAAACTAAGATAAAAACATGCTAAATAGGCAATTGTTAACATAACAGTTTTTCCAGATAACTATAGCCTAAAAAACAAAAACATAGGATAACACCGGTCAGAGAAAAAAAAATACATATATAATTCACACTTCAGTATTAGCTGCAGGCCGAGCCAAACTTTGAAAAAAAAGTGTGACTTATTGTCCGGAAAGTACGGTAGCTAACATTCAATCTTGGCTATCCATATGTTCAAAGCACAAACCTCTCTGCAGCTTTGAAGCAAAGAGATTATTACCTATTTATCTAATGATTATCATCATGGCTGTTTGCCAGGCCTTGTTCAATTTAATTGGTTAAACATGTGCTTGTCTTTTTCTCCTGTATCCATTGACAAAGTTATTGATGTCTGAGCTACTAAATCGGCAATAGAGTGTCAAACCAACAGCGATTGGTCAGAAAATACTGTATTTCTGTGTTTAGCCTTTTTTTGATGGTTTCATGCTAAAGTACAGAATTCACCATGTTTAGCTGTCACTGATAGCCTGAAAAGTCAATCCCCTAACTTCCACTAATGCAATGAAACCTTCATTTTGCAATGGTTTGTGGTCTAAAATTTAATTGTAGTTTAATACTGGTGATAATCCTTTATTTGTATAATGCATCCATGCATCAGCTGGTACTGTAACAAGTTAATGACATTCATTACTTGATGCCAAGAGTTTTGTATACCAATTTTCATCATAGCACTGACATTATTTTTTTGTTTCGAAAACGTTCATGTAATTTGTCAGGAAAAAAAATCGTGTCATATCAAATTAAAGTTATATGTACACTTCTAGTTAACAGGATTTCATCTGATTGTTACTGTAAGTTGAAACATTGTCTATCTTGTTTACTGATTCTGAGGCATAATGTTATTTATGGTTGCATTCCTTCTCTAGGACATTTTTGGGACACGTGAAGTGAGGTCATTTTACCCACAGGCTGTTCAAAATTATTTCACCGCTGTTGCTGTTGTCTATTGTATTTTTTGAAATTGTTTCTTTTCAGGACTAATATGTTTTTGGAAAGTGATTGCTCAAAGAAAAAGTTGCTTTAGCTAATTCCTGGGATCCATACGTTTGAATCATATTAACTATTTTGGGGTGTCAACCCCCGAGGCACTGGAAAAACTGGAATGGAAGTACAGACAAAGTTAGAGTTTGTGCTGTTGTGCTGTATTTAGACAATTCACCAATGTGAATTAAATCATACTGTACGCTCCCTTGCTGAGAGCAATATCTAGTATATCCATCTACAAACTTACAAATCAGCAAAAAAACTGTAATATCAGTGTTGTTCTCAGTGAAAATGTGTGCTTATATTGTATATATGGAAGTGATTTGGACTCGTTATGTGTTTGCCTGCCTGTTAAAGCATTACTAAACTCAGTAAAATTCAATTTATGTGTTCACTTAAATTTTTATTCTACTGTCACTGAAGATAGATGAAGCTAATAGTCAACTGAAGAAAGTGGAAGATGGCCACTTTTCATGGCTCTAAAATATGTCGATACAATTTCAAAATAAGCAAAGGAACTAGTGAAGCTTATAATTTCACCAATGAAAATTTAGTACTCTTGTCTTAGAAATGACAGAGGACAGCAGTGCAAAGTCAAATGAAAATACTGTTATGCTCACATTAAACGTTTTCTAAATGTGAAGAGCAGTAAAAGTATACCTAAAAAGGGGAGCTCAACAACCAGTCGTCCACATTTCCGCCCGAGGAGCCAAATTCAAAGTTATTGCCATTTTTCTGACCTCTGTGACCCTAGACCATTTCTCTGGTCATCATACCACCTGCCCAGGAAATTAGATAGGCTTATCTGTTATAAAGTTATGACAATTCATTATTTAAACTCCGTGACCTTTTTGACCCGTAATCTATTTCAAATTATAAACATCCTGCAAGTTTGACAATTGCTTCAATCATTTTTCATTTATGTTGAACACAAGCATACGGACAAACATACGGAACTGAATACAAAACCTTTTATTTTTATTTTAATACATTTTGACGATAATATACCAAAATAGCTTCGCAGCACACCGAACGAAATTTTTATTTAAGGTGAAAAGGTGTTGCAACAAACAAGTAATAACAAGGCCAATTAAAAACACACATAGGAAACCTACAGAAGGCGGAGGTTATGTTTTCGGGCCCATGAGTCTTTATGTTATAATGTTTGTGTTCAAGATAACTCAAGAATGAGTAAAATGATTATTATTAAACTTGCAGGATGTTTGTAATAGGAAAGGGAAGAGGTGATTAAATATTGGGGTTATGAGGTAAACGTGCTCAGAGCTCAGAAAATGAAATTTGCTATAACTCAATAAGAGTTACCGTATTTACTCGCATATAAGGCGCCCACGTGTATAAGCCGCACCCTGAAAGTTGACTTGAAATTTTTGAATTTTACAATTTCTCGCATATAAACGCACCCCCTGATTCCCAATTTGCACCTCCATATTCATAGTTTTAATAGGGAGTACAAATGTGTTACTTTGAAGGGAAAATCTTTTGAAAAATCATCTATTTCTGAGACACTATGAATCAAAAACACATTATTAGGGTCAATATCATAAGGAAGTTAATATGTCTGTCTTTGTAAATGCAAAATATCAAATGATTCCATTTGAAAAAAGAAAAGTCTATCTTGATGAGAACCTGATGCTTTCTAATTACAGAAAATACAATTTTCTTAGCAGAAGTTTAAGATGTTGTGGCAGCCATATTGCTTCTAAGGTCAAAATATCTCAATTTTTTCGATGGTTCATATTACTCCAATAGTTGTCACTTTCGAACAAGAAATAAAACAAAAAAACAAGGTGGAATTTCATTTTATTTCAAAATCAAGGTTACTCGCGTCTGGTGGAAAAAATGTAGACGGCAGCACCCCGACCTCACTAAAATGGCTGCGCCCCGACCTCCCTAAGATGGCCGTGCCCGGGTGCGAGCAGTGACGGGAACGTTTTGCGTTTTATGCAAGATACGTTTTTTTCATGAATTTCATTCTTAGACGTCAAAATACTTTTTGTTTAGCGTTTTATCTGTTTATCTTTTCTCTATTTTGAAATAATCGGCATTAGTCACATCACGCGCACGCATGGCCGCCATTTTGAAGTGACGTCATCGTGTCATGGCGCCGTCAAATTGCAGTTTTTTTTGCAAGTCATGTTTTTATGCGCATATAAGCCGTACCCTCGATTCAGTCATCATTTTTTGTCCGACAAAAGCGGCTTGTATGCGAGTAAATACGGTAGCTCATTTAACTCAAATTTACAGAGTAAGTGATTTAAGAGAAGGGTCAAAGGTCAGTAATATGCCAACATTTTGAATTTGGCTAGTTGGACGTCTGTTCTCTTAAAAGTGCCCCTCTGTTTTCATGCACACTTGTTGCGAAAAAAAAAGTGTGCAGTCTTTTGTTGAAGCACACAACTATAATAATTACGGTACCTAAATGCTAAAACCTCTTGAATTTATATAGCTTGCTTTTTGTCCCCTCTCTTTATTATTGTACAACCACATTTCTATGCCAAGTCTATCATCTGCATCGTTTATCCCCATTATGGTCATTAGGGTGCTGGAGCCCATCCTATCTGAATATGGAGAGGAGGTGGAGTACACCCTGAACCCTGCAGTTGCTAGGCAATTGCAGGGCACATATAAAATTGAGATTGTAAAACATCCTTTTACAATCACATCTTCGAACAATATAGAGCACATGTGTAAAAGTGGCGGCCAAATCTGGCCCGCCGCATCATTTTGTGTGGCCCGGGGAAGTAAATCATGAGTGCCGACTTTCTGTTTTAGGATCAAATTAAAATGAAGAGTATAGATGTATATTAAATGTCCTGATTTTCCCCCTTTTGAATCAATAATTGTAATTTTTTAATCCTTTTTTCTGTGTTTTTAGTTCAAAAATCATTGTGTAAAATCTAAAAAAATATATAAAAAAGCTAAAATAAACATTGTTTTAGATCTACAAAAAACTGAATATTCAGGGCTTTTAATCCAGTTCTTTTAATCCATTTATAAAAAAAATATCTAAATATTATATCTAAAATGGTCTGGCCCACGTAAAATCAAGTTGACGTTAAAGCGGCCCGCGAACCAACCCGAGTCTGACACCCTTGATATAGAGTGTTGTTGTTTTGTTGACATTTACTGTATTTTGCCATAAACTCACGCATATGTGAGTAATGTGGGAGGAAAACCAAAGTACCCGGAAAAAAAATCATACAGCCACATGGGTAGAACATCCAAACTCCACACAGGAAGGCCTTGCTGTCAGAACTAGTCAGCCACGATGCCACAATAAGGGTAATCCACTTCTTTGAAATCTGTGCCATGCTGTTTGTGGTTCTATTAAAAACTAACTAGCAAACAATATTTATAGTTCCATCAAAATGATGTTAAGCAATATAAACCCGAAAGGTCATGGTATTTCCGTCAAAACATTTTGTTGTGAAACAGTCAATTGCTAAATCATAAAATTTTAATTTGGTCATGATTACCCAGTTTAGTCACATTTTGGCCTTCAGTTTGTTCACTTGGCTGTGTAGTTAAGTGTTGTCACTTTGATTTCTTAATTGTGAAACAAAATCCCACCTCTGGCAGAACTTGAGCATTTTATTAAAAAAAATGCACTGGCGTTGCAAATCCCAGCCCCACGACGACACACACCAGGCCTGCTGCATAACAGCGACGTCAACATTTATTTGCAACCTGTGACGAATCAGTAAATAAATTAGCCAGGCTAGCAACCAAATTATCGGAAAGGCTCCTCCATAAGAAGCAATTTCCAATTTCCATTCTAACTTGTGGTGCATATTTTTCTTGTCCAGTAATAGCAGGGGATTCTTTCATGTGTTCCAGGAAGATCTAAAACATGCAGGAAAACAAATCACCACTACTTAGTGAATTATTCATTGGGTTTTACTAAAGACAGACTTTGTATTCCTTACTTCTCTGTTAATGGGAACCCCAAAAACGATTTTTTAAACCTTCCAAAAATCTTTTTGACTTTATTTAGAGGTTTGATGTTTGGCCTTGGTGTATGTCTGCAAATAGCAATTTGTGGAATCTATAATTCATAAATTGCATTGCATTAAAATATGACTTCCTTTGTTATTCATCGAAATAAGCGCATAACTTGTTTTCCCGGGTATATAGGTTTTGTTTGATAGCCATAAAACATGCATGAGAGGCTGATTGGCACTCCAAATTCTTCCTGTGTGCGAGTGCGTGCGCGTGTGTGTGTTTGGGAAAGCCAGTTGTTTCTCTCCTAGTGCCTTAGGATAGGCCCCAGCACCCCAGTGACCCTCGTGAGGATAGGTGGTACAGAAGATGAATGAATAATGATACTCATTTGCTGTACTTTTAAATTGATCCATTCTCTGTGTTTTATTCTTCAAATCAACAGCAGTGCATCTAAAACCAAAGGCACATCTTGTTTGATATTAATTTTTACCATATGCAATTAACATACATGCTACATACATAACTCTCTGTGCATAAACCAACACTGCATATTTTTAATGGTATGAATTGATTTAGTTTTTTTCTCCAGTGAAAGTTTGTGTTTGTGGCATATACAGTTGGGTCCTTCAAGGCCTACTTCACTGTCCATAAAACTAGCTGAGACACAGACTTCCATTTACAATATTTTCAAATAGTCATTTAAAAAAATTAAAGTCATATTTTGAATCATTACAGGCATATTGAAATATTTCAAGCCTTTGCTACTTTTAATTTAAATTATGATTATGGTAGATAATTAAAATGTTAAAGTTTGTCGCCCAAAATTTGAATATTATGAAAAAGTTAATATAAAGTGACTAATGGAGTACCCTATAATGATTTGCAAATAATTTTCAACCAATCAAAACAGAATACAATGTTCTGCAAATCAACTTTAACCAAAAGTTAATCAAATACGCTACAAAGACAATATTTTTACTTTTCAAACTGATAAACCTTAAAGTTTTTTTAAACAAAAATGATTGAAGAAAATGAGGAATGATCATCAAGGTGAAAAACTTAGAAACAGGTTGGTGCCATCATTTGGTATGAAAAAAGCTTCCCAAAATTGATCAGTAATTAACAGGCAAAGACACATTCTGTTAAATGATTCACCTCTTTGTGAACAACAATGTGTGAAAATGGTTGAACAGTTTCAGAACAATGTGCCTAACTATGCAAAGAAAAAGCCATTTATTAAAAGCACCCAGAAATGTGAATGCGACCCCCCTCACCCTCCAATCTTACCCAAAATGGGCTGAAAAAGTGGAAAAGTGTTCTATGTTCTGTCCACATTTCAAATTATTTTGTAAATCGTGGTTGTGTCCTCTGGGCAGAAGAGCAAAACAACCATTCAGACTTTACGTTATGTTTACGTTGTTATTGATGCAATGTTCAAAAGCCAGCATCTGTGATGTTAAGGGGCTGTTTTAGTACCAATAATATGGGTAACACACAGCTGTGAAGGCATCATTATTATTGTTATAGGGCACATACAGGTTTTGAAGAAGCATATGTTGCTAACCAAGCACCATGTTTTTCTAGGACACCCCTGCTTATTTCAACAAGACCATGCCAAACCGCATTCTGCACATAATACGACAACATGGCTTCGTACTAAAATCATGTGGGTAGTAGACTGGCCTGCTTGCGGTCCAGACCTTTTTCCCATTGAAAACGTGTGGTACATTAAAAAGAGTAAAATATGATAATAATGAACCCGGACTGTTGAACACCTGAAACTATATCCATCAACCAAAAATCAGAAAGAATTTCACCCACAACACTTTAACAATTACTATTGCCCTCAGTTCTTAAATATAAATGAATGTTAAAAGAACAAATGATGTAACTGACTGTCTCAACTTTTTGACCATGCTGCAGCCAAAAAAAACTATATAAAATAGTTTATCTTTTTGAACATTAACTACCTTGTCTTGGTAGGTGATACTTAAAGTATATACAATACGTAAAGTAGAATTAAAATCTAAAAAGGTGATTATTTTCTTCTGCCTAAAAGTGTGTCATGCATGAAAATATGGCAAACAAAGTCTAGTCAATGTGCATATAATGTATTGCTTAGTCACTGTTTTTAGAAATGGAAATTGGTAAAAATATGAACATATATTTTTGTTCTGTTTATCAGTCTGATTCCTTATTGACTCATTGTTTGGGGGAATGAAATAATAAAAGATGTGTTCATGCATTTATCATTATCTTTAAATGATTATACAGGGTTGGACAATGTTTTCATTTTAAAAATGGTAAACACCAAAAGCATGTTTTGTAAGATTACAGCTGGGTTAGGCCCTGCTTGGCTTAAGGCAGGTTGGCAGAGTGCTGTTAAATGTTAAAGCTTTCCAGGTCAAAGGCGCCTCCTTTGATTGCGCGTCAGAGGGGAGCTCAGATTTCATTCATCGCACTTAGCACTTGGACCGCTTTTACACTCAGCAACTCGGGAAACCCCCCTTTATTTTATAATTGAAACAGGTGGCTGACTCAAAAGGTGAGCTTTGTGATAAGCTGATGTCTGTCAGTGAAGTTCTTTGAGCCCCACAGCTGTTATAATACCCACTTTGTGTACATATATCCATACATAAATAGCTGTGCGCTCTGTTCCAACTACACTCTACGCACCAGCTAGAGCAAACACACTCATGCACATCTCGGTCCATCTGTCATGTGTGTGTTTATTATAACACCATGGATCAGAAATAGCTCAGTATACCCAGAGACACGCTCTGCATAGAGTTTCCAGTCCATTGGACTCATAATGCTGTTGACTGTTCCCCCAGGTCAAGACTTTTATCAGGGGGCCAACTTTGTATATCTAGCTGTGATTCTGGAGAAGTCTCAAGGCAAGATGTGAGTCATTTTTTTAAAATAATGTGTGTTGATACAAAATATGACAGTAGGCTATGTCTAACCTTACTTTTAATCAACACTCAAGTTAAACTTTTCACCCTTTGTTACGGGAAAACAAATAATGTAATCCAACTTTTTTCATTTTTTTCTTCTGTATTTCTGTGAAAATGCCCACACCCTATCTTGATTTGAAGCTCATGTTTGGCTTTATTCACATTTCAAATCACATTTTAATCCCAATAATCTTTTTGTCATATTCAAATTGTGCTTGCGTTAAAGTCAATGAATTTCATGGTTTGAGTTATTGTTCATTTCACAATGTTGCAAAAAAGGTTACAAAAAGTTTGTTATAACTTCTAACTTATTACTTCTTTCAAGTTTGATCATTTTCTTTTGCTTGATCATTATAGTAACTAAAGTTTACATTATGAATGTTTTTACACACTATTAATTACAATGACTTTTTTATAGTTCTTGAATTAATAGTGTTTAATTAATGTGGGGTGCCAGGTCACCCAACAAGTGTGAAATGACACAACAAAATATATAGAGATTTTTTAACTACATATTTCTCCAAATGTGTCTGTCAGAGTACCAATCACAATTTAGCTTTATGTTCATAGAACATTACATATTTCCATGATCCATCCATGATTTGGAAGTTTGTGTCGCCCCATCCAAGTAACAGAAAGATTCCATGAGCAGTGGCTCATTTTCAAGGGACAGTACAACCACTCCAACAACTGAAAAAGGAGCTCAAGTACATTTACTAGGAATGATATTTTCTCATTTGTTCATAAAAGTGGAGATTTGTGTTGAATTGTACTCAAGTAAAATTTGCTTCAGTTGGGCAAATGGTGACCCACTCAGCAGAAGTGAGGTTTTAGAACCGGTACAATTTTAATACAAATGTTTGAAAAGAATTAAAGGCTGTTTTTTTAAGACAGTCCAGTTTTTCAAACTACTATGTCAGAGCTAACCCCTGAGCAATAATCCATTGGACCATTTGGGTTAGTGTGGTGTTGCACAACACATCCCCAGACATATCCATGGTAACGAGGGTTTTCTGTACTGTGCCTCTGGCTGCAAAAGACCTTTAGGTTAAAGATAAACGTGCTTAAATTGATTACGTTAATTATGTCAGGAAAGATTGGATTGCCGGACGAATGAAGGAAAAGATCTGTTCCTTTTCCACTCATCAGAAAGATCGAGGTTATAAAAAAACATACAGGAAATACAAAAATTGAACACGCATGCACACACACGCGGGCGCACACAGTTTGTGGATGTTAGACCTTTGTCGGTAAATTCAAATGTCAAGATGGACTAATATAGGAAATTTGAAGCTGCAGGTGAGGAAAAAAACAAGTTGGGGGGATGTACTGCCGTTTAAGTACAGTGACTATGGACACCCAGGGATATTTTATATGCTATGATAAGTGATTTTAATCTTGTATAATATTGGAATTTTGTAAATGTATTTAAAATTGGCTTCAACGTGCTTGCATTTGAAAGTTAGTTAGTTTGTTTTTAAACATAACTGTGATGCAATTTTCCAGCTGCCTTAACAGTATTACTGTCATTTAATAAATGATGACCAAGGTATGACTCAAAGACAATATTGCCCACATAGTACTTTTACTCTTCATGCACAAGTAAGCATGGAAAAGTGCTGAATAAAAACTGAACAAGCAGAGACTTGGATTAGCAGGAAGGACAAGAAAAAGGTGTAGGCAATTCAAACAAGTTACACCCTCAACAAACGTGACTTTATAGAACTAAAACAAGACAATGTACTTCCAGTGAACATCTGAATTCATATTGATCGGTTATTTACATGTATTGGCCTATCCATCATTTTATGATTGTCAAGTTGAAAAAAAGATGCACCCAAATGTCGGACAGATACTGTAAGTAAATAAGCAACAGTCATTTACATATGCATATAGTCAATTACAGTCATTTACATATTTGTAAATAAAGTTTGAAAATGCATTGCTTGATTTTCATGTTTAATTATATATATAGTATATATATATATATATATATATATATATATATTCTATCGCCATTATAGTACTGAATTAAACATGAAAATCAAGCAATGCGTTCTTAAACTTTATTTACAAATATGTAAATGACTGTTGCTTATTTATTTACGGTATCTGTTACTATTACTACGGTACACTTTCTGTTGTATAGGAGGGAAAAAAGGATGTTTGCTAACTTGAATGCAAGTCCAAGAAGACAAGTCCATTGTGGCATAGGTGTGAGCGTGGTTGTTTCTCACCCCCAAGGTTGTTGCCTAGGTTCCACCTTTGACGTAGCCTAAGTATCCCAGAGCAACTGAGCGCCTGATGTTTCATCAGTGGACAATAAAGCACTTAGTGTCTTTTCATTAATCATTATGTGAATAGAAATGACTGTTAATGTGCTTTTCTCATTTCTCACAAAGATTACTAATGAACAGCTGTAAAATCGTAAAACCATATGAAGTCTCAACAAATCAATAGAAATAAAATTATCTCATGAAAATAAATATGAACACTGCAATTTCCCTGGTCTAAATAAAGATATTGTAAGTCCAAGTAAAGGCAGTCGTCGAATGCAACCTACGTGAGTTACGTCTGTTCGACTTTACGACCGCAAAAGTTAGGAAGAATGATTCATGTGCAGTGCTAGTGTTGCATACGACAGTTGTTTGTGCTGCATCTCAAAAATAAATTTTCAAGTTTTTAAACACGAGACCCAACGAGTCGTCTAGCTGATTTGTACTCGCTATTAAAAAAAAACATGAATATGGAGGTGGAAATTGTGAATCGGGGCGGCTTGTATTCAACAATTCTGAGGCAATTTCAAGGGTGCGGCTTATATGCGAGTAAATGCGGTATATTTTTTCTGTAATTTTCATCCCGGTCGCTAGATGTCACCGTATATTTGTGATCACCACTGGCCCTACTTTTTAGAAAACAGAAATGGCGTTGCTTTTAAAAGAAGACTCATTTATTCATCTTTCATTGTGCTTTTCCCCGCAAGGGTTGCGGGTATAAGAAAACTGCTGTAAACTAATAAAGATCAATAATAATATATATAAACCCTAAACAGAGCGGCCCGACGCGTGAGTGGTTAGCGCGTCTGCCTCACAGTGGGGGACCTGGGTTCAAGTCCAGGTCGGTCCTCCTGTGTGGAGTTTGTATGCTCTCCCCGGGCCTGCATGGGTTTTCTCCTGGTTCTCCGGTTTCCTCCCACATTCCAAAGACATCCATGGTAAGCTGATTGGACACTCTAAATTGCCCCTACGTATGAGTGTGGGCGTGAATGGTTGTTTGTCTCGTTGTGCCCTGCGATTGGCTGGCCACCAATTCAGGGTGTCCCCCGACTCTGGCCCAAAGTCAGCTGGGATAGGCCGCAGCACCCCCCGCGATCCTAGTGAGGATAAAGCGGTTCAGAAAATGAGATGAGATAAACTTTAAACTGCTATAATTGTTACTTTTAATGCACTTTATACTTTTTTTGTCTGGTTCATACAATAGGCCTATGTTTACAATTGAATTTCAAGTGAATAGCTTGGCCGTTATTTAAATATGTCTCCTTCAGCCTTTCGCCATTTGCCCTATTATTTTCTCCTGGGAAAACGGGAGGAGACACACCCTTATTTTTTCTACGTTCAGGGAAGTTATGAGAAAATGAAGTATGAGGCATTGTGGGAATTAGGAGTGAATCCACCATGCTTTGATTAAATCTAACTGACAGTATCGTCACACTCCAGCAAATTGTGTTCACGTGTTTGCGCTGGTGTGTTGCCCAGGCTTGTGGTACAGTGACACCGCATCTGGGCCTAAAATCTGTTGCCGAAGCTGATGGAAAAACACAAGATGATCAATAGTACTCCCTTAATTTGCGGAGCAGGGGTTTCAGGAAGAAAGCTTTTCTAATTACTGGATGTTAGCCACTCACATCTGTCCATAATGTGCATTGGTAAAACCTACAAAACATCTCTCTGCTGGGGTCCTTGTTTGTGCCACACTGTCACAGTAATGGGAGTCATTATGTCCTATTAAATATCCATGTACCCTTGTGATTAGGACTTAATACTGGTGCACTGATTCACCCCTAAATCAGACTGTCTGTGCAGCTCTCCAAAGTCTGGTTTGCCATACAGAATAATGGTAACATTATTAACATCCTCTCTGTCAAATTTATGGACTTTGGGTTGTGCGACTAGAATTTTGAAAAGAAGGGGGAAATGTTCATTTGTCCTGTCTTGAGTGCACTGGGCAATAACTTTCTGTTTGTGGTTTAATGCTAAATAGTTGGTCCACAGGCTACATTGAGTCACTCTGGTTTTTCCATTTATTTGGCAGACACCATTTTCCTGGAGAACTAATTTCTAGCAGGTGCTGGCACATATGAAGCACGCCAGTTGAGAAATGTCTCAGTTTTTTTCCTGTAAAATGTGGAAAATGTTGTCTAATAACATTTGTATATATAGTATTATAGTGGAGTTTCCTACAGTAAATCCAAAGAAATACAGGAGACGGGAGAGAGGAGACATGGTCAACGAAAATACTTTTTTTTAAAAAAGACTAGTTTATTGTAGTTTTTAGATTTAGAAAATGTATTTTTTAATTACTATTAATCTGTCAACTTCTCAGAATCAGAAACCAAAACAAAGGTGCATGACAATTTCTATGCTTGGCACTTGAATAGAAGATGGAATGCTTATTACCTTTACAGTAAAAAAAATACATTAATTTTTTTTTTTAAAAACAAGCGGTGGCTAGTGCACATCAGATGCTGAAGTTTTTGTCAGAGCCCTCTATTGCCTAAGTCAAAAGTCTCTAAACTAGTCACAATTAATAACTCAGCTCTAATACCAAAAGTTAATAATAAAGCTCTGAGAATCCATAGATATTCTACGTAGCTACCAAGGTTCAAGCTGTTTGCTTCATGAATGGGCGTAATACTTCATAACTAGTGTCCACAAGAACAACAACTACTACTATTTGGGTCGAGAATTGACAGAAGAGATATATTTCATCATTGTTTTGCATAGTCTCCCGTTACTTGACACAATGGCTGATGTCAACATAGTACTCTGCTCATTTTCTCAAGTGGTCTGTTTCATCGATCATAAGAGCTACTAGCCAGATCGAATGACCAATGTAACCTCAGGTTCAATTTCACCTAGCAAAGTTTTTGAGGAGGCATGATTCAGCCGTGCCGTGGAAAAGACATCATACAGCAACATTGTCAGCATTACACTATGATGACTTTGTGAAAAAACAAGAATACATGCAGCAAGAAGAATGAAAGTGCTCAACCAGCAAAAGCAACAGTGAAAATATATAATAAGCAGGACTTGAAATTATAAACTAGATAGTCAAAGACTTTATAAGATACAAAGTGTTAAAATTACATTAGGAAGAAGGACATAGGATTTAATCACTCTGAATTGAGAGTTCGTTTGGTTAAGCATGATCAAATCAAAAACAATCAAAAAACATCTCTATATAAAGGTGATTTAAGGTTTACGTATATTGGTTTTTGAAATTCAAATGTCTTACAAGTTTAGCAAAAAAGTGTCAACATCTTTGAAATTATTTTCTATAGTTTATTTAAAGTCAACTATAACTGATTTATTTAAACTTTAAAGTGATTGTGAAATGTAAATGATTGTACATTGTAACAAACAAGGCAATAAGTTTAGAGGCAGGTAAAGTCAACATGAGCTAGAATTCCGAGGATATTGCATAAAAGTGAAATGACAATCAGGTAACAAGTGAAGGAGCAGACGAGGCTTAGATAGGGGGATTGATCACTGATTTGGAACAAATATATGGATGGGAGAGGAAAGTGGCTAATAAGCTGGGCCTTTCTGAGTGGCATAGTGAAAGAGTCGATGGGTGAATGGAAATCCTGGAGTACCCCAGGTAACCAATGCAGCTGAACTTTGTCAATTAATTATTATAAATACATTTAAAGTCCCTGTTAATTGCAAATATATTTTCCTATCTATTTGACAAATTTCCCTGTGAACCTTGTCAGGATCGACAGTAAGAAAAATGAATGACAAATTACGAAATAATGATTCTTCTTTCAATCAATGCGGAGCTGTTGGTTCCCCTGGCAATGAGAGTGTAACATACTTGGGTTCTTTGGGACCAAGACAATTATTTGTCTCTGCTTTATCTTATATTTAGTAATTTTGATGACATTTATTGACCAAATTATGAAATATGACTACTTCATTCTTCCAAGATCCAGTCTCCCAACAAGTGTAACAACCGTGCGATTTACGGTCTCCGAATAAAGTCTGCCAGACAGATTCCAGTGAATTATAGTATGATGAATGGAGAAGAATGTAAAATGAAGCTCCATCATAATCATGTAGATTTGTGCCCTTCTCCAAGTCCTCAGATACCGAGTGTCAGTCTGTGATCTGAATGTGGTAATAATTTTACTTTCTTATTGCCTGTCACTCATCTATGTTCCAGTATAAATACATGGGCTCAAATGTCTGGAGCGTGACCAACACATGCTTATTCAGGGTGTACCCTGCCTGCTACTCAGAGTTAGCTGGGATAGGCTCCAGCACCCCACAACCATGTGGGAATAATCAGCTTGGAATATGAATGATTCAATTTGAATGGTAAAAAAAACGAATGAAAAAAACAGTTAATGTCCCACAAAGTGTCTATCATATCAGAACAACATATGATAAAAAAAACAAAATGCATTTTTTAAAAACTGTGAGCTTTCTGGACAATGCTGATGTCACTTTGTGGTCAGGGTAATGTATTTAGAAATAAATACTGTCATCACTTTAACCCTTTAAAGCCCAGACCACAAAATATTTAACAACAAATTAAAATTATTTGAACTCTCATACTAGCCGCCTCGTGGTGAAGAGGTTCACTTACCTAACTTCGGTGCAGTCAGACGTGGGCACGATTCCTGCTGGTGGCAGTATGATTGGGAGTGTGGATGGTTGTTTGTCTCTCTGTGTGCCCTACAACTGACCAGTCTAGGGTGTAGTCTTCCTTTTGCCCGTAGACAGCCTGGTTAGGCTCCAACAACCACCACAACCCTTTCGAGGATGTGCGGTATGGAAGATGAATGGATGAAAAACAAAACTCTCAGACTTTATGGTCCCTGGGAACAAATAAAGAATTTCAAATAGTACATATAGTTGTATCATATTTATATGGTGCATCAGGTTTTATCAAGGAAGAAGATATCACGTTGCTCAAAATTCATGTATCATATATGAAATGTTTATCCATTTAAGGGCAAGGAGTCTCTTAGTCCTTGGAATGAACTGTTTTTCACTCGTGACAGATAGTTAAAGTTGTATGTGCATACCATGTACGCATGCTAAAAATATTTTTAGCTTTACTTATGAATGCTCGGTCTGTACATACTTACAATTTGCTGGTATTTATTTAATTGTCCATTTTCCTAACTCCAAATCCATGTTTTATTAATGCATTTGTATTTGATTTTTTAATTATGATTAATTATTTCAGTTACCAAATGCATGTAAAATAAATGTTGAAATAAAATCATCATCTCCTCCAAAATCCAATCAATTTACAACAATTGCTCCTGGGTCTTGCTTGTACAGAGCATGACAAGCTATTCAAGGAGTATGATTCAAAATCAGGTAGAAAATGCATCCAAGTACAAATAAATATTTGTCACCTTGTTAGTGAGTGGGCACTCAAGTGATTCACTCCCTTGACCCTAATTCAGTATGAATATGAGGGTGAATGGTTAGCGCAGTGGTTCTTAACCTGGGTTTGATCGAACCCTAGTGGTTCGGTGAGTCGGTCTCAGGGGTTGGGTGGACCCTCTGCCGCAGAGGTCAAGACACATCGACTTATCATGTCTATTCACGATAAAATGCCCTGCTTGACCATCACAGGGTGCAGATGATCATGTGACATTTCTTAGCCAATCAGTGCTGCGAAGAATTTCTGACTTGAAATATTTTTAAAAAATAATATTTTATTCTACACTAAAGTAGGGTTCGGTGAATGCGCTTTTGATACTGGTGGTGTTCGGCAGCTCCAACAATGTTAAGAACCACTGGGTTAGCGCTAGAATAAGCATGGGTCCCCAAACTACAGACTGCTGCCCAGTTTCTATTGGGTCGCAGCAAATGATGAAAACGTCACCAAATATGGCCTCCACAAGAAGCTTAAAATCAACCTATGTTGCCTTTTAGGTTTAAAACTAGATGAAGTTAGTTTTAAATACCGCCTTTCTATTAGTGGAGGCGTCAAAACAAAAGAGAAAAGAAAGTTGTTGCAACATGTTATAGCAACACATCGAGTTGTGTCAATTATTCATCGAAATCATCTTACCATGTCTTCTCTCAACCATGCTATGATCTTTGGCAGCAAACCAACCAGGTGTGACACACAAGAACAGACAAGAAATCACCACATCCAAACAATCAGTATTGAGACAGTCAGAGCTGATTGGACATTTATCACCGTCAATGGCAGTTACCAGCTTCCCAATTTGAAAGAGATTTGATGTCTACAACTAACTAACTAACTAACTATAGTCAGGTTTTGACGCCTCCACTAATAGAAAGGCGGTAGGTTGAATTAATATAATTTTATATATATAGTTAGTTAGTTGTAGACATCAGATCTCTTTCAAATTGGGAAGCTGGTAACTGCCATTGACGGTGATAAATGTCCAATCAGCTCTGACTGTCTCAATACTGATTGTTTGGATGTGGTGATTTCTTGTCTGTTCTTGTGTGTTACACCTGGTTGGTTTGCTGCCAAAGATCATAGCATGGTCGAGAGGAGAAGACATGGTAAGATGATTTCGATGAATATTTGGCACAACTCGATGTGTTGCTATAACATGTTGCAGAAACTTTCTTTTCTCTTTTGAAGCTATTTATACTTTGTATTACAAGAGGTTTTGAAGTAACTGCAGCAGATCATTCATCTTTTGTCTTAGATGGATAAAATATACAGCATGTACCTTTCAGAAATAATTCGTACAATGTCACAATTTACTACTATAATAGATTGCTTGTATTGAAGAATGATAATTTAATGCATACAATTCTCACAATCTTATATTGCAAATGTCATCAATTGGCAGTGCCTCAATTTTCATTTAAAAGTGCATGGTACAACATGGTCAGACTATTTAATGACATCATCACAACAAGCGTGGAAGCATGACATCATCCCAACAAGTGTGGAAGCATGATGTCATCCCTTTGGTATCCCTATGGTGGTCCCACACCCCAGTAAGTTTTCTTTGGAGCTCATAAATTATTCACAATTGCTTTCCATCTGTGTTATTTTTTTAACCCTTAAATAATTGACAGCAAATCTTGAATGGTGCCTTGCAATAAAAAAGAATACATTTCAAATAATTTGTCCTGAACTTGCATGATATTCTTACAATACATTAGGGAAATAAAAATAGCATTGTTAAAAATTAATCTATCAAATATGACGTTTAGCCATGCAGGGTTAAGCATGCAGTACATAATAAGTTCAAGGCTACTTGTTGGAAAGAGTATCACATTAATTGCACATATTTTGAGTTTGACTCATCCAAACCATGATTTGGAGTTCTGACATCATCTTTCTTTAAAAAAAAGGCATTTGGTTCCATGCCACAAGTCATAATAAGAATCCAATTTTGACACAATAAAGTCAACATGAATACATTAAAATAGCGAGAAATTTTTGACACATACCAATCAGCTCCAGCTAAATAATAACGGCATAATACTCAGATCATTCATTAATTCTTAAGTTTGAATATTTATGATAGAATTTTGCATCGACATCTTCGAAAAAGAAAAGAAAAGTTTATCGAAACTAACCTGTCAATCAATCACTTTATTTTAAAATTTAGATTGGATTTCAATGTATTTATTTGGCTTTTAGTATTTAAACTGCAAAGTCATTTTCCCACAAGCGTTGCATAGCTCAAGGGTGACGTCATACCTAGATTGTTCTGGATGATATCATTTAAGTGGATGATATCACCTCCTTGCTCCTTGCTAAAGGGTGTTTCCCCTCCTACGGTATTTTCTTATTGCTCTATGGTCCGTGAACGCCACACTTTAAGAAATGTTGAACGACTTTAAATTTTGATACTATACCGATGTAGCTTCTTTTGAAGCTAAATTTAGAGATTAGCAGCAAGAAAGTACAAAAGTTTGATTCCTGCAAAAATGAGAGCTATAATCTCATGCCGTCCTTAGACTGTGACATGAATGTACTCCTATAATAACGTAGCTCAAAGAAATCAGTTGGTATGAATGAAATTCTTCGCCGTTACACAGGTAAAGCAGTGTGACACATCCTTTCTACATCATAACATTTGATGTGATTGTTAAAAGTCCCTTTTTTGACCTTGAACTATCATGAAAAGTAGAAGTGCAGTGCTTGCAGGGTGCACAGTTGAGAAAATGTTTCAATAGTCCAATACAGATCTGTAACTGAGTCTCGGAATTACTGTATGTTTTATTGCTTGGATTTAATGACTTGGATCTTTTCCCTCTGCAGTGGCTGAGGAAAAAATGACAATGAATTGCTATTAGAAAAAATAATAATTTTTAAAAATCAGAACCGTGAATAATATATCGGAAAATATTTTGAGTTACAGACATTCCTTTCTTTCAGACACCGTATCATTGAGCAGACTTTTGGAAAACAAAGTTCACTTCACTGTGGCTTATTGACCACGTAGATGGAAACTTTTTTTGTTGCTTGCTTGCTTTGATGAACTTTGGGAGCAAGGGCAACCTTGATTGTATTAAAATCACTATATTATATTTAATAATTTGATAATCCTGCAGATGTATCTCTATTTATAGCCAAACTTGACATTCTCTCATTGTTTTGCGTGACTTTTAGGGATTTTCTTTGGTCTTAAATTGGGAATCGTGCTAGTCGCATATTTCCATCAGTGTTGAGGCAGGCTTGCCTTGTTTGGTAGCAAAAAAAATTGAGATGAATGGCTTCACATTCTGGGAAATTCAGTCTTGATACACAGCTGCATTTTTCCAGTAGTGTAAATCTAAGTATATACTGAACAAAATCATGCTCGAAACATTGTCTTGGAAGATATCGCTTAGCAGTTAGCAATGTTTTGGAATAACTTCAAAGACCAGAAATTTAAAAAAAGTCTGAAAAAGACTACAGTGTGAACAATAGTATCAGTGTGCAAATATAGCGTCTTTGTAAATTAAATTTCATGCTGAAAACTTCCAGATGGTTTTGTTCAGTGTAGACCAGGGTGGGCAAACTATTCCACAAAGGGCCGCAGTGGGTGCAGGTTTTCATTCCAACCCATAAAGAGGATACCTTTTCACTAACCTGTTGTCCTACAAGTGCAATCAATGGTTGCAGTCAGGTGCATCTTGTTTTCTGCAGAAATCTCATTGGTTAAAGTGCCTTTGCTGGATCGGTTGCAACAAAAATCTGCACCCACAGCAGCCCTCGAGTACCGGTTTCCCCACCCCTGCCCTGGTGAAGACCATACCAGTGCTGTTACATTCAAACTGCGTCATCTAAGTACTAATGTGACATTGTTTCAAGGAAATATAGTTACTAATCAATAGTAATAGTACATAGTAGACCAAGCTAACATTAGTGACAGGTACTAAATTTGTAGTCATGAGTCATGTCTTTTTTGCAAAGTCATGTAGCCACTAATTCATCGTGGCTCCAGCACCCCCTGCGAACCCTTTTAAGGATAAGCGGTACGGATAATGAATAAATGACAGTGCTACTATGACCCATAATATTATTGGTCTGGAGCAGGAGTGGCCAAGTCTGGTCCTCGAGAGCCCATTAGTAGTCTGTTTTCCATGTCTCCCTCCACCAACACACCTGAATCAAATAATCGAGATCGGTATGAAGCTTCTGGACAGCTTGCTGATGAGTTGATCATTTGATTCTGGTGTGGTAGACGAGGGAGAAATGGGAAACAGACCAGATGGGGGCTCCCGATGATTGGACTGGGCCACCCCTGGTCTGGAGTTTCAAAATCAAATAGTTCTTAAGTTTCCATGTCAAACAGAAATATTAATTATTCTCCAAGCAATACTATAGGCCTCCATCAACTCTGAAAGGAATTTACTGGTTTTTTTTGTGTGCTCAGGGCTTGCCAAATTTCTTCTTTTTCCCTTTTACATCTTTTCCCCTGCACCTGTGTTATGCTTATGGTGACTGTTGCTGGCAAAAAAACAACTAATATATTTAAACATGTAAGGTGGAGGATACTGCGTTCACAGTGAGTTTGCAGGGTTTTGAGTACAATAAACAATTTGTTGGGCACTCATCTTTATTTTTAAATGGCTCTTTTATGGGTGTGGTGTGTTTTCAAATTCTTATTCAAAAAACCTTGAGGCATAAGATTTGGGCCATTTTAAGAATTTGGCATTGCCAGCCTGGTCATGCATAAAAACAATTTCATCGCGTGATGAAAAATACTTAATAAAAAAATAACTTAATATTTTTTTTCAACTGCACTTACACTTTACTTTTTTCTTCCTACAGTAAGTATTATATATTCACCTCTACTCAGCTACAAGGTGTCTTCTGATAAAGTATATTGAAGATGATATTCATGTAATTTATACCTTGGTGAGGATAAGCGGTACAGAAGACGGAAAATGTAAAAGACCCAAGTAAAATACGTATATATACGTATACTATACACTACATCCCAAAAACATATTCACAAGTATATTAACCTAGATATCTAAATATGGAGTAGGCGTCATAAGGGACTGGTAGCCATTTTGCGTCGCCTGACTACTGTAGTGGATGGAGTGAGTGATTTAAAAAAAAAAAGTACAATGTTCTTATCATAATGATGAAATGTGTGTTTTATAGAAAAGTGTATTAATAATAGTGGGTTTGTGGTAAACTGAAATGAAAATTGCTCAATTTTAAGATATTTCAAAGCTCTCGTTCCGTTGACTACCTGTTCGAACGACTCCGACGCAAAATGGCTGATATTTGATGACACTTGTCCTTTCACGCACTAGGCATCTAGTCTTATATTTACGGTATTTCCACCTGATCACATTACTATGTGGCTGACTCATAAAGAAATTCCGAGGCTACTTGAACGTATCGTCTTTGGCTCCGCCCAACTTCTGACATCACGACTCCGCAATCCTTTAGTTGGGCTGCCTTATATCGGTCTGTGTGTAGTCGAGAAGAAGGCGTGAGTGATGAGGTTGTGGCGAATTACAGTATCAACCTGAACTGCGGAGAATTTTCCTAGTTTTAGTGAGGATTTAAAATTTGGCTGAAAAACACCAAGGAGATCCGACGGGAGATGTAAGAACAAATTGTTGTGATATTTGTGTCTTTTCATTATTATTTCTATTTAATGCTGCGTTGTGTTTATCGCGATGTCTAAATGATTTTTTTCGGGTTTTTTCATATTTTATTGCATCCAATTTTACTGGTGTGTGGTATGTAAGGTTAGAGAACATACAGTAGAGATTCTATCGTCTCCAAACGTATGGGTACCACATCCAAACTTTTTTCACGTTCTTGGCTTGTCACCACGCTGCCCACGCAGTTAATACTTATTTTATTACTCATATAATTATCAGCTCATCTCATCTCATTTTCTGAACCGCTTTATCCTCACTAGGGTCGCGGGGGGTGCTGGAGCCTATCCCAGCTGACTTCGGGCCAGAGGCGAGGGGCACCCTGAATCGGTGGGCAGCCAATCGCAGGGCACGAGGAGACGGACAACTATTCAACCAAGCACTCATACCTTGGGGACAATTTAGAGTGTCCAATCAGCAGACCATGGATGTTTTTGGAATGTGGGAGGAAACCGGAGTACCCGGAAAAAAACCCATGCAGGTCCGGGGAGATCATGCAAAATCCTCATAGGTGGACCGACTGGGATTCGAACCCAGGACTCCAGAGCTGTGCCAACACACTAACCACTCAAGTCCCCGGGCCGCACTCGTTTAATTGCGTGCTTAAATAAACAATTAACCGGTGTGTGTGTTCACCAATCAGGAGCTTACCACTGTTTGCTACAGATCAGCAAGGGGGCAAGTCAGGATGGATAACTGGCAATGAGCTCTCAGGAACTAAGAGCTTCCTTTACATGTGGAAAATACACTAGGCATCAATGACTCGCTCTGCTTAATGTGATTATAGTAGTTTCTCAGGAAAATTCTCCTCAAACATGTTTAAAATATAATAGAACATTTGTTGAAAACTTTCCAAACCTATTTTTATCCTGTAAGACAACAGTTCCGGAAATTTGTGACGCAGAAAGTTTTTTTTGTATTGTTAACAATTGCTTAATAACTAACCAAAACAAAAACAACACTTAAACCGGAAGGAAAGACAAACTATAAGAAATAACCAATGGCAAAATCAATGTGCACCCCTTGGTTACTCACCCTGCACTGGCATACTATAGTCTGTCCTCTCCTTCCACCTCCAATCCTATCAGTTCGCTTGGGGGTCAGCAATCATAGTGGCTTGTTTTTGTGTTGACATGGTTTAGAGATTCACTCGCCTGACTTCAATGCGGGTAGGCGTGGGCTCGAGTCCTGCTGGTAGTGGTATGCTTGTGAATGTGTATGGTTCGGTTGCTTCTCTGTGTGCCCTACAACTGACTGGTGACCAGTTTAGGGTGTAGTCTGTGTTTTGCCTGAAGACCGCTGGGTTAGGTTACAGCAACCCTTTTGAGGGTGGGTGGTATGGAAGATGAATGAATGGTTTCTGTTGGAGACCAAACATGACACAAATATTCTTAATGTTTTTCAATGTTGTAAGAATGTAGAAAAAATATTACATTTCAACTTTTCTGTCAAGGAAGAGTTGCGTCACAGACTGCGACACATGTTTCTATCAGCAGGGTGCTGGGCTGGTCGCTGTTGTAAACTAATCGGTGACAGTTTGATGGGCCATGGATCTCAAGGGGAAAATAGAAAAATAATTGAGTAAAACAGATAATTCAACGTTTATTGATCCAAATCATTCCCAATGCGGAAGGATTGCCTGAATGTCCGCTTTGTAGCGAGAAGTTGTCAAACAACAAAAAGCCATGTGAAAAGACATTTCCAGGTAAAGCATTCTACATTTGTAGCCGAGAACCCAATTGAGAAAGAGAGAAAAAAGTGTGGTTGCATTACTTCTGGAAAATTTAGGAGTGTAAAAATAGATTAATAAGTGGATTGCAACACAGGAGATAATATAGCATGGAAAACAGTTTACAAATGTTAAAGTGGGACGTTATGCACGTTCCATTTGGTTGTCGGATTTCTTTTTAGCATTTCTTTAATTTCATCAAAGCAATGAAACATAATTCATTAGTATTGAATGAAGTTAAACTTGAGGGGGCATCGTACAACAGAGCACTCAAGTGGTGCTAAGAATGCACTGCAGGAAGAATAAGCATTTAATCATGAATGTTCATGAGGTATTTGTAGCAAACTTAGTCATTTTGATAGTAGGCTAATATGGATACTGGTCTGCCTGGTGGTGTAGAGGTTCCCTCACCTGACTTCAATGCAGGCAGGTGTGGGCTCAATTCCCACTGGTGGCAATATGACTGCAGATGCAGATGGTCGTTTGTCTCAGGTGTGATACAATGTAATTTTCAGAGAAAAATATGAATATAAATATAATAAGATTTAAATGTATTTTTTACAAGGTTAAAAGCAAAAAATGATGAATGTTAAATTATAGATTATACTATTACAAGATTCAAATCGTGAAACAGTCATTCTGTTGCTTATTTTTCTCTAACATGAACTGGAAGTTGTGTGGTTTCTAGGGCTCATGTGTCAAAGTGGCGGCCCGGGGGCCAAATCTGGCCCGCCGAATCATTTTGTGTGGCCCGGGAAAGTAAATCATGAGCGCCGACTTTCTGTTATAGGATCAAATTAAAATGAAGAGTATATATGTATATTAAATTTCCTGATTTTCCCCCTTTTAAATCAATAATTTTAATTTTTTTATCATTTTTTTCTGTGTTTTTAGTTCAAAAATCATTTTGTAAAATCTAAAAATATATTTAAAAAAAGCTAAAATAAACATTGTTTTAGATCGATAAAAAAAACTGCATATTCAGGGCTTTTAATCCAGTTCTTTTAATCCATTGATAAAAAAAAATCTAAATATTATATCTAAAATGGTCCGGCCCACATGAAATTGAGTTGACGTTAACGCGGTCCGCGAACCAACCCGAGTCTGACACCCCTGTTCTAGGGCATCATCTTTTGGCGACGTAAAGTCTGTGTGAGTACCACATTTTTGCATAATATTAGGAGATTTAAGTTATTTTGGGAGAAAAGTCATTAAAAAAAATGTGATTAAAAACATGCAATGACTTCTTTTTGTTTCACTCGATCCGGAAGTTGTTCAGGGTCTGCAAACATCAACTTTTGGTGACATTATGTCACTGTGAAAAATTAGATTTTGGAATCATTTTGGATTTTTATGTGATTCCTGCTGATAAAACTTTGATGAGAATGGCTATTGTTAATGTAAGCGACATGGTTTTAAATTAAAAGATTTTCAGATGGTGGTGTCCCTAGAGGTTTTTTCAATGCAAAAGGTGTGCTGCAGCTCAAAAAAGGTTGAGAAACACTGGTCTAGGGTGTAGTCTGCCTTTCACCCGAGGAAAGCTGGGTTAGGCTCCAGCAACCCCTGCAACTCTTTCGACGATGGGCAGTATGGAAGATGAATGAAAGAATAATGTAGATACATACAGCATGTGTTGCCCTCCTTTTAAGGCTTAATTTTTTTGTGGTTTCAGAAATCTTAGTTTTTTTCGTCCAATTAAGCTCTTTCAACATTTTGGGTTCCCCACCGATGAGTTAGCTGGTGTATTCCTTCCACGAAGGATATCCCCTCGCTAAATAAAGTTGTTACTAGAGTACTTTTTAATGCTACTTATACTAATGTAGGTTGTACAATATTGGAAATATGTTGTAGTATACCCCTGCTCTCAATGCTTATGCTTCCTGCTCGTTCCCCTAAAACGTTTTCTGTGCGGTTTTGAACAAAGACCATAAACAACCATAAAAGGAGTATTCCAAACTCCCCCTGGCAGTGTAAAACTGACCACATTAGAATGTATTTAGGTCTGGCATTCTGCGTGTCAAAACAGCTGAACAAGACTGGTTAAAAATAATAAATGCATTTAAAAAAGATAGTTCCAATAGGGCAGGGGTGGGCAAATAATTCCACAAAGGGCCACAGTGGGTGCAGGTTTTCGTTCCAACCCATAAGAAGAAACCTTTCCAGCAATCTGTTATGTTAGATATACAATCAGTGGATTGCAGTCAAGTGCTTCTTGTTTTAGCAGAAATCTAATTGGTTTAAACCAAGGGTGTCAGACTCGGGTTGGTTCGCGGGCCACATTAACATCAACTCAGTTTCATGTGGGCCGAACCATTTTAGATAAAATATTTAGATATTTTTTTTATAAATGGATTAAAAGAACTGGATCAAAAGCCCTGAATATTCCATTTTTATAGATCTAAAGCAATGTTTATTGTAGCTATTTTTATATATTTTTTAGATTTTACAAAATTATTTTTGAACCAAAAACACAGAAAAAAATTGATTAAAAGATTACAATTATTCATTTAAAAAGGGGAAAATCAGGAAATTTAATTTACATCTATACTCTTCATTTTAATTTGATCCTAAAACAGAAAGTCGGCACTCATGATTTACTTTCTCGGGCCGCACAAAATGATGCGGCAGGCCAGATTTGGCCCCCGGGCTGCCACTTTGACACCTGTGGTTTAAACTGTCCATGTTGGATCAGTTGGAACAAAAGCCTGCACCCACAGCAGCTCTTGAGGACAGGATTGCCCACCCCTGCAATAGGGTTTTGCAGTTGACTTAGCAGCAGGTAGCAATGGTTCCATTCCAATTCAATGACTATTTAATGTGATCCATCGATTGACTGGTGACCAATCCAACATGGGCTTTACCGCAAATTAGCTGGGATGGTCCAACTTTAAAAGGCAAAAATAATGTGGAATATTGACAGATCTCAATACATATATACCACCATGCATTAGCCATTTATTATTGCTTGATATAAAAGCAAAGCAAATATTTGCATTGGAATACAACAGTACTTTTTATTTGCTTGTCTTTTGTAGCCTTTTGATATCCACAAATGTTGACATTGAGCATCTAAAATAGAAATCAAAATATTGCCCTATACAGTAATACCTCGATTATCGTGAAAAATAAAAATCCACAAAGTAGGGGCACATTTATAAACTTAAAACAAATAATAAAATATTTAGAAAATAAGCCGCCTCGTAGTGTAGAGGTTCATTCGCCTAACTTCGTTGCGGGCTCGATTCCCGCAGGCAACGGTATGATTGGGAGTGCGGATGGTCGTTTGTCTCTCTGTGTGCTCTACGACTGACTGGCGACCAGTCTAGGGTGTAGTCTGCCTTTCGCCCGAAGACAGCTGGGTTAGGTTAGGCAATCACCTCAACCCTTTCGAGGATGGGTGGTATGGAAAAAAAACAAAAAAAGCAAATTCCCCAGAAGAAAATCCATGATGTAGTGAAGCAGCGATAACCAAAGCGCGAAAATCTCTAGCTTTGAGTCAGTCATGCTCTCTGTTTCACCTCTTGGAATACAAGCAAAAAATCAGCAATTCTCAACACATGACTCCATACACCACATTTAACAAAATGAATGTTCATGATTGTTTGGGACATCTGGATTCAAGTACTGCTGAATCCTTCTTAGGGACAATAGTGTTTATAATTAATGTGAGTGAGTTTATTGTGATTGATTATACTTTCTGCAACTTACTGTTTCAAAAGCAGCATCTGCGTGTGTGAGACACACAACCAGAATTTCTCATCAACAACTTCACTAAACTTGCTCGCGCTTATCACAGTTCACTTGTACTGGGATTAGGTCTAACATATTGTTTAATTAATTAGTAAGTAACTGGCTGACAAGAAACAGTTTCTCGTGGGTCAAAGCAAGAAAATAATTCGTTAACAAATAAAAATTCTATTTCATAACCAAAAAAAGTAAATTCAATTTGGTCATTCTTATCTAATTGTAATTCCTCAAAATTACCCTTTTTCTTAGGAATAGCATGTGATGGACACAAGTGGGCAATTTTATTCATGTATTTATTGACACTCATTAAATAAAAACAAATGCCCTTTTGTTTTCCCAACCAACCATGAAGAGTGTGCGGGAATCTAGCAAAGACATGCCCACACCCTTTAAAAAAAATGCATGTGAAAATGAACTCTTGGGTGTGAAAGCATGACCGTGTGGTTTAACTGAAGACAACTACTTAGTAAGAGTGGCTATTCTGACATTGTAGTTTGTACTACTTGACATCAGTAACCTATGAAAGCAAGTGTTAGCCAGCAATTATTGATGATGTTAAAGAATTTAAAAAAAGGGGATAATTATTTACATAATTACTCCATTTTTGCTATATCTCTAGTTAATGACTAATTAAAACTAAAATGTCATCGTAATATTTTATCTTTAATGTTTTTTTGATCCGTAATCATCACCACTGGATGCTTACAAATGATCCCTTTCTGATGAGTGACAGCAAAAGATGTTTTCTCTGCGACATGTATACTTTCAGCTAAAGCAGTTTGTTTTCTTCTTGTCTACCCTTCCACACATTTCATATCTTTGTCTCTCCACAGGGGTCAATCTGCAATGTTGTTCGTCTTCATCTACGTTTTGCTGTCAACTGGTGAGTGTTAAGTGTCTGTGCTGTTTGCTCTAATGTGAACTTGTCTTTTTTCCATGTAAAACTTTAAACTCTTCAAATCTGGTGAAATCCAGTTGCATTATTATAGTTCATGTAACAGTGATAAAATTCAATCATCAATAACATTTCCATTTGATGTGCACAAGTGTTTTTTTAATAAACCTTTTCACTTCTTTTATACAATTACTTATAAATATTTTTTTTCGCTCTGACAACTGAAAGTCAGTTTTTTAAAGTCTGTAGTTATTTAAAAAAACTGTAAATGTTACATTAACAGGTGCCTATTTAGCCTGTTGTTCTCCATTTAACAATTTTTACTGTGTTTGTTATTGGTTTTTAATCAAATAAAAATTTGCCCTCCCAAAAAATTGACCAAGGTCTCCATATATATATAGTTTCTGCCTTTTTAGACAGGTTTAAGAAATAGAAATAAACTTGAATTTTTTGAATTCTATCCTAAATAAGTAAGACCACATTCACGAATAGCTTCATGAATTGTAGTAACTTTCAACTAATAACATTTTTGTTTGAGTGATTTTATATTATTATATATTATATTATATATTAATATTATATTTATATACTGCCGTTTTTCTGTATACTGTATTTCTAGATTCACTACAATTGCACTTAATGCACTCCACAATTACAAAAAAATGAAACTCAGTGTCAAAATGCAGATGTATAGGAGAGCCACTGTTAACATCACTGCGCCCCTATCACTAGGAACTCTGTGCCTGAAGATTGAAGAAGGCGCAGAACTCTTTTCAGGTGGTTTTGATTTACCATGGAAGGACCAGCTGTGCTTACATTCAGCGCCAGCGCCGGAAGACGCCGATGGCAAACCCTCACCTGAGCAAATACATTCTGAATCAAAGCTCCCCCAAATCCCTCACTGCTACTTCAGGAGTATTTCAACAGGAATGAGCCATAATAAGGCCTTAGCTGGTAAGTACTTGTTGACCTCTACTCTTTTTTTTCTTTTTTACTTAAGTGTCGAGTGACACATATATTTACAATATTCTGCAATTTTTTGTAGCAGATTTTACATTTCTACAAAGATTTGTGTTGTCAAAGCCTAAATAATATCCCATTAAATTCCCTTTGCTATAGGAGATAGGTTTTTTTTGACATGCAAGACATTTTTGAAGGACCGCCACCTGATGGTGTAGGGCAGGGGTGGCCAAGTCCAGTCCTCGAGAGCCCCGATCCAGTCTGTTTTCCATATCTCCCTCCTCTAACACCTGAATCAAATATCAACTCATCAGCAAGCTGTCCAGAAGCTTGATACCGATCCCGATTATTTGACCGGACTTGGCCTCCCCTGGTGTAGGGGTTCACTCGCCCTACTTCGGTGCGGGCAAGCATGGGATTCCTGCTGGCGTGGTGGTCGATTGGGGCGTGCGAATGGTTGTCTGTCTCTCTGTGTACACTATGGCTGACTGGCGACCAGTCTGGGGTGTAGTCCGCTATGATAGGTTCCAGCACCCCTCGCGAGGATACGCGGTACGAAAGATGAATGAAAAGCCTAACATTCAAGCCCGAGTCACTGGCAAACAACACTATCACAGGCTCATTACTTTTCATTGACTAATATGGCATTCTTTATAGCCTCTGAGTAAGCTGGATGACCAAGCAAAGCAATACCTGGGAGCTTTTGACTTAAGAAACCTACTTAGTGCCAGACTACAATATAAAGTGTCATTGCACATTTACTTGGTGGATAGCAGTGGCGTGCTTACTGTCAGAGTTTGCTCTGGGAGTTACTTAGAATTTTATGTAAAACTACTATTTTTCGTTGGGGGGCGCGAAACGTTAGATTCTTCTTTTAGGGAGGCGCAACAAAAAATCATTGAGAAGCACTGTGCTAGCCTATGGATTGGGCTAGTTTCATGTAAAACACATCAATAATCGCCTGATTTAGGCTATTTTTGCTGTTACTTCAATTCAACTGCCATTTTGTGTGGGGAACATCAGGTATGCAAAAGCGCATGACATCTCCAATTTGCCGACATAGTATGCAGTCTCAATGTGTAGGTGACATGACCAACAAATCTACGTTTTGGTGTTCCTCTTTTGCGGAAACTTTTGACTAGGTTGCGGGTGTCTAAACCACAAAGCAGTGGCTGCAGGTTTTCATTCCAAACAAAAAAGAGGATACATTGTCACCACTCTGGTGTCTTAAAAGTGTAATCAGTTGATTGCTGCTGGTTTCAGAAGAAACCTCAATGGTTAAGCTGACTGTGTCTGGATAAATTGTAACAAAAATCTGCACCAACTGCGGCCCATTGTGAAATAGTTTGGACACCCTCAAACTTGGCAGCAACAGGTTATTGGTGCTGCTTTGCAAGTTTAAATTTAACTTGATTTTTTTTTAAAATTATGCCATTGTCTTGATAGATACCTGTTTAAACCTGCTGTGCAGGATTGATGAAAACTGGGAAACCTTGACTTGTGAGTTGGGGATCCCCAAACTTCTGTCAGACGCAGTGAACCCTGCACGTGGTTTAATTCATCTAGAGCGCTTGATGTGAGTATAAAATTTGCTTAATGTTTTTGTGTTATTTTTCTCAGCGTGTACATTTCCCTAAATTGTCCGTATTTTTTATTCCCGCATGCATGTGATCAATGATCACCAAACAGTCACCCCTGGGTGTTTTCTGTGGTTGGCTAAAAGGGTTCAATTATCCTCACAAGGGGGGCAGGGGTGCTGGAGCCTATCCCAGCCAACTTTGGAAACTAGGTGGGACACCACTGAATGAAGACGAACAAACACTCACAATCAAACCTAGGGGTTATTTAGAGTGTTCAACCAGCCTACCATGCATGGTTTTTTTTTGGATGAGGGAGGAAACCGGAGTTCCTGTAGAAAATCCACGCAGTTCTCAGGGAGAACATGCAACCTCCGCACAGGAAGGTCGAAACACACTTGGGATTTAAGGCTTGATCTCAGAGCTGTGAGGTTGTCACGCTAACTATTCATTTCACTGTGCTACTGTGTTAATTATTTTACCACTCTTAAGGAAACTGCTCACCAATCTGGTCATTTAACATTAATCTGATTAGTATCTTTGCTTTTTTTTGTTTTTAGACAACAACCTAAATAAATATCGGAATCAACAAATGTAAACACAGATTTACAGAAAAATAGTACTTTGGGTGAATCGCTAAAATGATACACGCAGTTAGTGTGGAAATGATTGACATCTGCATTGTTTAGTTAAACCGCTGAAAAATGTAGCTGCACTTTCAAACAAAGGAGCGTCGCTCTTTGGACAGTTGTCAAGAGCTAAATGCAAGTCATTCAAAACTTAAGGTAAAGTTAGCGTTGGGAAAAGAGAAGATGCATACTAATCTTACTTTCACTTCTATTCACATTGAGAAATAATCTTTTGTCTTCCTTTCCAGGAGCCCTAAAATATACACAGCAGTCCCCCATATGAATATGGAATCAAATGAACCTGTTGTCTGTGAAACAAAGGATTCTTGTAAGTGGTCAATTCCCATTGGATCTGAAACATCTGTTACTGCATTAACGGTCAACATATCCAATTGTGAAGCTGGACATGTTCTACTTAACACACCACCTCGGCCTGGTAAGGAAAAAAATGTTCCCAATAGTTTTCAGCGTGTTCATGAAAGATAAAAAAACGTTTGGAATTTTTAATACAAAACATTTTTTTCAACGAACTCATTTTTCAGTTACGCATTTAGAAATGTTAAAAAAAATAGGTGTGTGACAATTCAGTAATTGTAGTTGCCCAACTGATATAATTAGTGCTTGATTTAACATCATATAATTTTTATTTTACAGTGAAACCCACAACACCTTTCAACCTATCCCATTTCCAGACCATCAAACCAGAACTGATTTTACAGTGGGATGAGCCAAAAGACTATGGGCCAGGCTCATTAAGATATGAGGTCCGATACAAAATTCATAATCACCCTTCTTGGCAGGTGAGTACTATAACATTGTGTCCTTTGTACAGTTGTGCTTACGTATTATTTGCTGACTATTTTAAATCACAAAGAAACCTACTCGATGAGACTTTCATAAACAAATACATGTACTATTTTTAACGAAACAGCATTCCAAGTGTGCGGAACCAGTGATTTCAATCAATGCTGGCACTTCATTCTTTGCCAAAAACCTTTAACATCTTAAATTGCATTCCGAGAGCAAAATGTGGCCAAAATAAACATGCCTGCTGAAATAACTTGCTGTACTTGATCACTGGACACTAGTCTATTATACTATTTCCACTTTACAGCAGAGCTTCGGTATTCTAAGATCACAATCTGCCAAGTGACTAAGGCCAACAGCCACAAGTACAAACTTTCGGTTCTGAAAGATGTGTTAATTTTACCCACAAGCACAAACTTTCAGTTCTGAAAGATGTGTTAAATGCGGAACAATTTTCAAAGTTAATCCCAGCTATTAAGGCACTATTTTAAATGGAAAAAAAAACAAAAAAACACAATGGCTCAAAAACACAGCAAGCTGTCCAGTGAGTAAAAGAGCAACCAGGCATGGTTTTTGCAAGATCTAATTATCTTAATTATCATTAAATAACAGTTTTTTAACTGACAAATAAAAAAGTGACGCACATAAATCAGCATGGTATTTATGCGACAGATTACTAGGTCATCTACTTTTAGTGCTTGCCTTCATAACTAGTTGTTGCCGAAACTTAGCAGTCAACATGCTACCTGTGCAAATTCAATTCATCCAGAAATGTAGTTCAAAATTGGCGTTTGTAAAATATTGTTGTTGATTTGTATTTTTAGCTTTAATTTTGGAAACTTTTCAAACGTTTGCACCCTACTATTTGGTTCGATACACATTCTGGTACAATATGAGAATGTTAGGATTTTCTGTTGTGCTAACAATATTGGGCATTGGATAAGCCAATTGATATTTCAGAATATAAGTTTTCTTATCTTCCCTGCTGTCTGTAGGTGGTTTCTACAGGGCTGGAGCGCAGGCTGATTCTACATCTGAAGCCTGAAGTCAACTATACCATGCAAGTTCATTGCTCGGGTTTGCATGAACCTCCATTATGGAGCAACTGGAGTGAACCTCATCATATCTACCTTTACAGTAAGGCTTATTTTGTTCCGCTGCTAAAAGTATTCGGCAGACAAACAAACACAAACTTTCTTATTTACTGTTTATCATATGGATGATCTTAAGTCACTTAAGTCAAGGTGGCAGTCATGGGGCAACCTCCACTCTCTAAACTGGCAGGGCAGATAACATAATGTGCTGCCATTGAAATAAGAATTGTCATTGTAATCATAATCTGAGGGGAAAAACAAACATTCTTTGATATTCTAAAATGTTGAGATTAGTTTAGTCAGGTTTAGGTTGTACAATCTCACTGCCTTGGTTCTACCTCAACTCGCTAAAATCTGCATTAACCTGTTTGCTCCACGTCTCTCAAAATGAGAATGAATTATTCAGGCTGATGCATCAATACAACAACCTCAATTATTTCCTAGGTAAATATGCAAGCGCTAGAGCATTAAAGAGGGATGTTGCTCATTAGAATTAGCCTTTAATGAGACACTTCCAGGCCACAAAGGTCATTTTTTGCAATTATTACCATTATGTAATCATGATAGTTGATGCTAACGTCTCATTATCTTTGGGTGTTGTCTTTGCCGGGCTGGAAAATGACTTGTCATACCAATGCGTGACACCTCCACTTGGAATATAGACGGCATCTGTAAATCTTTGAGTCGATGCCTGAGTGCTGCCTGAGACCTATTTATTCGAGGTCATCTGGCTGTGGTGCCTCAAGTTGCTCGACTCCTTCATCAAAGAGAACACATCCAAATTCATAGTCTCAAGCAAGTTATTGTTATCATGTGGTTACGATGGCCAGTGTAAACAGAATGTAAAGGACGGCATGCTACTCCGGGCCAGAGGCGGGGGACACCCTGAATCGGTGGCCAGCCGATAACAGGGCACGAGGAGACAAACAACTCATACCTAGGGGCAATTTAGAGTGTCCAATCAGCCTACCATGCATGTTTTTTTGGAATGTGGGAGGAAACCGGAGTACCCGGAGGAAACCCACGCAGGCAAACATGCAAACTCCACAGAGGTGGATGTCAATTGGATTTGAACTCAGGACCCCAGAGCTGTGATGCCGACAAGCTAACCACTCACGCCACCAGGCCGCCGCAGTCTCTATTTTGGCAGAGTGGTTTTCTTCTCTAAGCGATCTTCACACGCTGAACCGTAGTAAGGTCATGTTGCTGTTGCACACATCTTTCATCCAATGACTGTTCTCCTTCCAAATGAAACATACTCATGAATGAGAATGTCTGAAATGTGCTTCTTGTAAGATTAGTGTTTTACTTATTTTCTTGATTCCCCTTAGCTGTTCCATGTTTGATGCTTATTTTTGTATATATTTTTGGTTAGAGGTGACCTACATCCCTCAACACATCGTGGCCCTTCCGGGAGAGAATATAAGCGTTTATTGTGTGTTCAATGACGTCAGCATCAGTGCCAGCTCTGCCAAGTGGGTACTGAACCACGACCAGTTCCTCTCTTCAAGCCAGTATTACCCAGTTAACCAACGGGTATGAATGCGAGCTTGCTTTCATTGCATTATTGTGGTTTATTTCAAAACTATTGTCCTCATGAATTTCATCCAAACTAGGTCAGCCACATCACTTTACAGCCATCAGGCTCAGAGATGCATCACGTGTTGCAATGTGCAAAGGAGCTATCTCATAGCAACATCTATCTAGAAGGTGAGCCTTTACTAAACATTTTAATGACACATTTCATGAATATTATTTTTTTAAATCAGTGTGGCTGAACCGTTAGCTCTGTGTCGGGATTTGAAACCCGCCTTATATCTGAATGTTTCCTTTGTACTTTTTGGGGGGTATTTTCCAGCTTCTCCGGTTTACTTTGGTTTAAAAATCACGTGTATTATGTCCATTGAAGGCTGTTGTTGTTAATATGAATGAATGATTTTGTCCCTGCTAGTTGTGGAGTAGTCCAGGGTGTGTACACTTTTCACCCAAAGTCAGCTGGGATAGCGACTCTAATACGAATAACCAGAATACAACTCCAATTCCAATGGAGATGGGGGTTGGTTAGCAATAAATCAAAGCAGAATACAATGATTCACAAATTGTCTTCAACCACTACTTAATTGGACACACTAGAAAGAATATATTCAATGTTCAAACTGGTAAACTTTTTTTTTTTTTTACAAATACTCATTTACTTATAATTTCATGGCTTCAAAATTCTAAAAAGCTGGGACAGGTGGCAAAATAGTCTGAGAACGTTGAGGAATGCCTATGAAATACCTGTTTGAAATATCCCTCAGGTGAATAGGCCAATTTGCAACAGGTAGGTGCCATTGAGTATAAAACACTTCCCCTGAATTCTTCAGTCATTTACAAGCAAAGATGGGAAGAGGTTCAGCTATTTGTAATCATGTGCATAAGACAATAGTCAAACAGTTTAAGGGCAATGTTCTTCAACCTACAATTGTAAGGAATTTAGTCATCTACGGTCCATAATATCATAAAATGTTTCAGAGAATCTGGAGAAATCACTACATATAAGTGGCACAGCAGAAAACCAAAATTGAACTCCCGTGACCTTCCTTAATGCAAAACATAGTATTCTAGGTTAGATTTGCTGACTTTGTATTGATTGTATTGTATTCAAATCGGATCAAATGCTTTTCTGTTTTTTAAGAATTGTCTCTAAATCATGGCATAGACGGTGAATCCAAAATTAATTGGATTGTTTTTTAGAGTGAAAGAGTCATAATTCTAATTTGCTGCCATCCGTCCAACCAACGTCCTTCTCACGGACACCCCTGCTTATATAGGCAAGACGATGCCAAGCCACACTCTGCACGTGTTACATCAGTTTTCAATCACAAATTGAACATGTGCGATGCCCTATGATGTGTAAAATAAGAAAATCGAGACCCAAACTGTTGAAAAGCTGAAGCTGTACATCATGCAAGAATAGTGAAAAATTCCACCTACAATGCTTCAACACTTAGTGTCCCCATTTCCTCGATGTTTATTGACTTTTGTTGAAAGAAAAGATGATGTAACATGACCCCGTCACAGCTTTTTTGGAATATGTTGCAGCCATAAAATGTGTATTTAAAAAAAAAAAAAGTTAAAGAAAGAGACTTTACTTTAAATTGTTTGACATAAACAATAGTTTATCAGTTTCAACATTACACAGTCATACCTCTACTTACGAATGTCTCTATGTACAAAATTTGCAGGCTACGAAATTTTTTATATGCAAATTTGTGACTCGAGATACGAATAAGATCCAAGTTACGAAATCTCCCAAAATGTAAATGCATCTCCTTATCCGTTATTTTATTTTGAAAATATTGTCGCTGATGCCTTGATTCTCACGTTAGAACATCGCTACCCTCTACTGGGCTCTCATTTCATCGCTCTTATTCTATCTCATATAATGACAATAAAAGCATTCAATTCATTTCAATTAATTGACTGTCTCACAACAACCACTATCTATGTTTCAAGATTCTTTCTTACATACCTGTCCACCTCAGCTAAATGGATTAAAAACCGTACAAATGCAATACAACACATATTTTCACACACACAGACACACACACACACAGGGCACATGTAAAAGTCTAACATGTAGGACTAGAAGATGGACGGCTTTCAGCCATGCTAGAACGGGCTCTTGCTACTATCTGGCGGACAAATATTACGTCTCCCAATATAACGGCCATGAAGGGAACTATTTCAGCGGCGCTGGGCATATTTTCACAGGGATTTTTGGCCATTATATTCAGTTTAAGAAATTAATAAATCATTTCCTTACAATTTTCTCTCATTTTTGTGTGTTTCCTCACACCTTTCATAGAAAATTGGGACAAATTAACCAATTTTAAAGGGTTTAGTTGGTAGTTGTGTGAGGACCGTGGAACGAATTAGAGAATTTATTAGATTAATTTAGTAGATCTCTACTTACAAAATTTTCAAGTTATGAAAAAAGTTCTGGAACCAATTAATTTCGTAGGTAGAGGTACAACTGTATAGCTTGTCTTTCAGGTGTATTTAATTAAAAATAGGTTGAACATGATTTATAAATCATTGTATTTGTTTTTATTTATTTTTAACAGAATATTCCTACTTGATTGGAATTGAAGTTGTAAAAGTGAATGCATATTATGTAATATGGATAAAACACTAATTAGTGTCCGGCTTTCCTCATTGAAGTTTTAAAAATGTTTGTTCCATTATCACGTCTCCACTGGCTTTCCTGCCATTGTCAATGACAGGAAAGCCAGTGGAGACGTGATAATGTAAGCCTGAGTATCACGCTGAAATGCGAAATGTTCTTGCATTTATTTTCCATAATCTAAGTGGATGCCTGTATTTTTGCAGGAGCCTCAATTGACATAAAATGTCAAACTAATGGGGATCTGGATGCCATGAATTGCAATCGGAAAGCCCCACCATGGAGAATAAAGCAAACATTAAAGTTCACGTAGGTCATGATTCTTATTTAATACTTATTGACTTTAAAGTGTCCTCACATGTTCTCGTGTTAATGAATACTCAAATCAGCCCTTGTTATTATGAGCAACTTCACTGAACACAGTGTACTGAAAGAGACAATTCTTTTTTTGGGGGCACACCCTTAAAGTACATGTGTCCAATCCTGCAAAGCACGAGGATGCCATGAGGTTGCTCAATAACATTTCATTTTCTCTTCAAAGCAGTACGGTATTCTTCGCTCAAATCAATGAATGGCAAAGCTTAATAGTTAGCATTCCTGTTCAGGCATGTTGTGGCGCACTTCAAATGGAAATTTCTCATGCCTGTTTTACAACCGGTTTTAGTGTGTGAAAGTACATTAAATTTACATTTATTCTCACTGTTTCTGTCATCGAATATTTCTTTGTATACATTTTGAAAAGATTTTCATGATCTTTTCTTACAGTAGTTTTACTATTATAATATCTATAGTATTTCTAATTCTCACACTATTGTTTTTAGTTGTATTTAAGGTGACTGTTGTCCTTAAAATTCTCTTCAATGTCTTTCACCACAGATGGGCTCATGTACCCTGTGATCAAATGGAGAGAGAGAGTACGGGTGAGGAAGTTGGAGAGATGTGTTCTGAATGCCTGCCGGTCGGATCCAAGATAGAAACTTGCAAAATCCGCCCTTTGCGCATGAGTTGCCACAAACTCTGGCTAGAAATTCTGTACCATCAAAGAGCTATCAAATCCAAACCCATTTACATATCACCTCAATATCATGGTAAGCCACCTAATGTGAAATCTGATTTAAACACATTTTTATTAAAAACACTGATTAAACATTCTGAAACTGCCACTGCAGTAAATACAACAAGGCAGCAAGAATTCAACTGGGAAGAGCGGGGGCTAATTTAGGGTTTGAAAAGGTTTTTGTTGTTGTTTGATGTTGTTACAATCCAGTCACAGTCTTAGACCTGTTGTTAAGATTTTATGAGGTAACCAAAATAAATAGAGTTGCATCTGGTGGTATAAATCGAGCCATCCGTAAATGAATATCTTCATTCCTTTTCCATCCTACGTATGCTCACAAGGCTTGCGGGAGTGCTCAGCCAACTAAAGGCAGCAGGCGGAGGACACCCTGAATTGTTGCTAGCCAATCTCAGGACACAAGTAGACGAACAACTGTATTTCAAACTCATCCCTAGGGACAATTTAGAGTGCTGTTTTTTATATATATATATATATATATATATATATATATATATATATATATATATATATATATATATATATATATATATATATATATATATATATATATATATATATATATATATATATATATATATATATATATATATAAAAGATAACGCTAGAAATTCAGCGAGGCATTGCCAGAATTGTAGCAAACTGGCGTGGCATCCCGGAGTGTTGTGTTACAGCTTGGCCATGGCTTTGCTGTGTCTTGTGGAAAGCACAAATAAAAAACATAAATACATGAGGGATGCAATGGGGGTTTGAGGGCTTTAACTTGTCGACAGTCACAGGAAAAGCTTTTATTGTGGAAGGTGTGGGCCAGAACGCAGTGTTCTATTTGACGTCACCCAGAACCCTGTTTATTTCCACCCAAAAATTCAAGTTGTATGACAGGCTAAAATTATTATTATTATTTTGTTGTTGCTCTAAACTGAGCAGTTCAGCCTTTGCATGTTTTCTACACCCATCGTCAAACATTTTATGCACAAAGTATTTAAAACCTGATTGTCCAAAAGACTTAACAGTCCCTTTAAATAATCTATTATTTTCTGTTGCCCCATTTTCTGACTTGCAGTCAAGCCCCACGCACCAACTGAAGTAACGGCGGAGAATCTAAAAAGTGGAAAAAGTGGGTTCCTGAATATAACGTGGAAGCCTCCAGATTTGTCTGTGGACGAACTCCATTGTCAATTCCGTCTCAACTCCGCAACTCCACCAGAGTGGACGGTGAGCTTTTCTTGCACATTTTAAAATACCAAAATGATGATTATTCGGGCGGCCCGGTAGATTGCATGGTTAGCGGGTCATTTCAAACCCAGGTCAGTCCACCTGTGTGGAGTTTGCATGTTCTCTCCGGGCCTGCATGGGTTTTCTCCCGGTACTCTGATTTCCTCCCAGATTCCAAAGACATGCATTGTAGGCTGATTGGACACTCTGAATTGCCCCTAGGTATGAGTGTGGGCGTGAATGGTTGCTTGTGTCATTGTGCCCTGGCTAGCCACCAATTCAGGGTGTCCCCCACCTGTGGCCCGAAGTCAGCTGGGATAGGCTCGAGCATACCCCGCGACCCTACTGAGGATAAAGCGGGTCAGAAAATGAGATGAGATGATATGCGTTTTTATTCTATGTATTACAATTCATTTGAAGACCAGCATAGTGAGTAAAAACACCAAGAACAAAAAGTAAATCAAAAGGATTATTGTCCTATTATCCTTATGAAATCATCCTGAGAACAACCCTTGATGCTGAATGTGTTTGTTAAGCAATTGACTATGAATGAATTTTGTTGGGATTCTGAACACATCACTGTTCTTGTTATGATCATTGTCTTAGTAACAATGATGTTACCATTACGCTAGTAGTCAACTTGTATTTCAGAGCTCTTTTATAGTGGCAGGGACAACAGTACTCTTTTTAGAAGCTATCAAATGAATCAGGTTTTCTTTCTGGAAATTATTCCCTATTTAATTGCACTATCCGCCGTCAAATAAAGAATGATGACAACTCGCCACCGCTATTTTTACCCTTGGTTTAACTTTTTCTTACTACACGCAGCTATATGATCCTGTGACAAAATCGTCAGCAGTGGTTCCACTTCCAGATCCAGACATATGCAAGATTTATGCAGTCCAAGTAAGCTGCAAGCCCAAAAACCTCCATGGCTACTGGAGTGACTGGAACGACTCTGTCTACTCTAAACCCCAAAACAGTGACGGTAATAAATTAACATGAACTCGTTTGCAAGATTTTGTTCTTCAAAAATATGAACCCATATCCCAATCACCTTGACACCTCAATGTTTCTCCTTTATGGCCCTGATTTTTGGCTAATTCTTGAAGATGGTGAGATCACAAACTGTCCAACTGTTCCAACCAGTGGAGACCCTTCAGCCTACACAACATTGCTGATCATTGCCCTCATCTCCATCGCCCTTTTTGTCTCCGTGGTCCTCTCCCAAAACCAGTAAGTATGCTTAGAATGCCTCATGATTGACAATTTAAGTCATTTTAAGACATAGGGCCTGCAACAACATTTAAGAAATTGCACAATAATATAGAGCATGGTTCTCCAAACCATTTGTGGAATAGTTCTTAGACCTTGCTGTAGAGTGAAAATACAATTTGCACTACAGGGGTACCTCGAGGTACGAGCTTAATTCGTTCTGGGACTGAGCTCGTATGTCGATTTACTCGTAACTCAAATGAACGTTTCCCATAGGAATGAACTAAAAAATAATTAATTCATTCCAACCATCTGAAAAAAACACCAAAAACAGGATATTGGATTGGAAAAACATTTTTATTTGTTCTAATTCACCATCTATTAACAAAGTAACAAATAACTAGTGGTTTAATAGTACTAAAACGTGTTTAATAGTGTATTAAAATTAGACGGAGGGGAGAGAGAGGGACAGAGGGAGGGGGGACTTTTAGCACAGCAACACGCTCGTAACATAACATAAACAAATTTAAATGAACTTGGATTACGATGCAGACACACTCAAAACTAAGTTTAATCTAACCTTGTACTAAACTTAATTAAAATTTTGTTTTAAATTATTATACCTTTTTTCTATTTGCCCCGCCTCCACCCTGACTTTTAGATGCAACCTATCGAGGGTTGTTTGCTTTTTTCTTCCCGTCAAAGTATTCCCAAAATGATGCACACAGATGTCCTCACAATAGGATAACGCACGATCACCTGCCAACGAGAAGTAGTATCTACTCCTCTCGTATTAGCGATTGCTCCGCCATTCGCACTGACTAACGGAAAAAAAACACTGAAAAAATGCACCGCTTCGCCCAGTGCTCGTAGAGACATTATACAACGCAGTTGCGACCTGAGAGATGGTGCCCATGATGTTCTTATGAGCAGCCTCTCGTTTCCGCTGAATGTTCGCATATCAAAATTTGTCTCGTATCTCAAGATAAATATTTGCCCGAAGTTTTACTTGTATCTCAAATTGCTCACACACGTATGTCGAGGTATTACTGTACAAAACATGTGTCAAAAATGGTGTCTTTACAATTTTAATTGACTGGGAGTTATTAATTTGACAATGTGTTAAATGTCTCATCTCATTTTCTGAACCGCTTTATCCTCATTAGGGTTACAGGGGGTGCTGGAGCCTATCCCAGCTGACTCTGGGCTAGAGGCAGGGGACACCCTGAATCGGTGGCCAGCAGATGTGTTAAATGTTTTATTTTGATTGAAGTAGTGTGGAACTGTATTGCATTTGGCTGTTGCTCAAACGCACAAAAACTGTGACTGAAACACAGTATATATGAGAAATGTCTCAGTCAGCTGTACTTTGTTATCAGGGTCAAGCGGTTTGTGTGGAAGGAGGTGCCCAACCCCAAAGAATGCTCCTGGGCAAAAGGACTGAACTTCAAGAAGGTAATACAATACCTGCATACATCCTTCCTTCTTTTTTCTTTTGGTCCCACAGCTGAGCTGGTGAAAAAAGTGTGCGCAGCGCTTGTTTAGCTAATTGTGTGGTTTACCAGATTTACATTTACATAATTTTTATATAGTGGGCCCTATAGTGATAACATTGAGAATAGGTCAATATAATCAATTCTGTGTCAACCCACTGCCAACCTAAAATATTAACATTTTTAATGTCATACTTGAATTCTCTCACGCTTAGTGAATGTACCATGAACTTAAGCACATACAAGTACCGTATTTTCACAACTATAAGGCGCACCGCATTATAAGGCGCAGACTCAATGAATGACACATTTTAATTTTTTTTCCATATATAAAGCACACTGGATTATAAGGCGCCCTGTCTATTTTGGATCAAATTTAAGACTTTTAAGTGTGTCTTATAGTCGTGAAATTACGGTAAATACAGTATATATGTCTTAGCTAGGTCAAAATTAGAAAACAGTACTTTTACCAAATTTTCATTCTTCTCTTCAGCCTGACACCTTCCACGAGCTATTCCAGGCCTCGGATGTAATGCCAGCCTGGCCACTGCTTCTCTCCTCAGAGAACATTTCCAAAGTGGTTATTATGGAACAGTCTAATCTCTCCGTTCTCACCACGGCTTTGGTCCAAAGCCCACTTATGTCCCCGACTTCAGACATTGCATCCCTTCGTTCATTTCTTGATGGGAACCAAAACATATCAGTGGATAGTGAATCTCTCTTGGGTGGCATTTCCCCTTCAGTCCAAACTTTGGATAGTTCAATCTCCCCCAGGCCACGGCTTGATGAGCTGCAGCTCCTCGATTCTTCACCGAGCATCATGGAGAATTCAGCCCAGTCTTCCGTAGCGTACGCTTCAGTGCTGCTCAATAACCCAAAACAGCAGGAAGAGATCATTCCTCCCCGTGATCGGGATGGCAGCGGCAGTAGCTCCAGTGACGAGGGTAATTTCTCCGCCAACAACTCAGACATTTCCGGCTCCTTCCCTGGTGGCCTGTGGGAGTTGGAGAGCTGCAATGGGGCAGAGATGGAAGACCCGCGTAGATCTTGCTCCTACAACTCGGTGGAGGAACTTTTTGAAACGTCGGATCAAGAAGATGCAAATGAAGAGAAGGGTTTCTATCTTGGAATGGACTATGAAGTTAAGGATGAGCGAGGGGAGGAAGAGAAGAAAGAAGAGCTGTTGAAAGGTATCATTTTGAACACAGATGACTGCTCAGTGGAGTCGACCCTCACGCCCACAGAGCTGCTTTCCGCAACTACTTGCGATCTCTCGCCACTTTACATGCCCCAGTTCAGAACTGCTAGCTACACTAGGCAAACGCCAGATTGAAAAAAAAGGAAAAAGAAAAAACTCCTGTAATTTGCACAATGTTCCACATTAGATTGTCTTTTGTACTGCATAATCGTCATCCTCATCGCTGAAGACTTTCAAATTTGAAATTAGTTCCAGCAGAATTAAATTGACTTTGAATGTCAAACTATGCCAAAGAGCTTTAAATAGTGTGTAACTCCACAGTGATATTCATCAGTGCTGCTATATCTTATTACAGGTAAGGTAACGACACACTTTAAACGTTCCTTATAAGCAGAGAAAATTATGCTTCTAACAGAAACCTAAACAATTTTTCACTCCCGCTGTGGAGGGAGAGTCACCACAGCATAGGCCTTCCTATATAGCACAGGTGTCAAAGTGGCGGCCCGGGGGCCAAATATGGCCCGCCGCATCATTTTGTGCGGCGCGAGAAAGTAAATCACGAGTGCCGACTTTCTGTTTTAGGATCAGATTAAAATGAAGATTATAGATGTAGTATATTATATTTCCTGATTTTTCCCTTTTTAAATCAATAATTGCAATTTTTAGCCCATTTTTTTCTTTTTGTGTTTTTAGTTCAAAAAGCATTTTGGAAAATCTAAAAATAAATATATAAAATATTTTCAGTTTTTCACTTTATTGAACATGATTTAAAAATATTTAGTTTCCTTTTGAAATGAGAAACAAATGATTAAAAGACGTTTTTCCTTACTAAGAAAAAAGCTCTAATAAACATTGTTTTGGATCTATAAAAAAAAAACCTGAATATTTAGGGATTTTGATCCAGTTCTTTTAATCCGATTAAAAAAAGAAAAATCTAAATATATCTAAAAAGGTCCGGCCCACATGAAATTGAGTTAACGTTAATGAGGCCCGTGAACAAACCTGAGTTTGACACCGTTGCTATATAGTATATATAGGAGAGATATAGAGAGAGATCAAAGATCTTGGTATATAGTATATACCATGACCTTTGATCTCTCTTTATGACTTGTGCCATTTAACTTTCAGTTAAACCAGGGGTGCTCAATATGTCGGCCGTGAGCTACTAGTCGATCGCTAAGGTGCTGTTGGTAGATTGAATGACAGTAAGATTTGATCCATGGATTGGATTTGTAGTAAAATTTTATATGGGACTTGAGCTGGGAAACAGCGCCATCGCGAGTCCAAGCACGATTACTACTTGCCTACACTATGTTCAATCCTGTTGGCATCAGGTATATATATCATCAGCATGCATAACTGCTGACCTTTGTCAGGGGGCTGGAAAAAAGGAAAGATCTCGCAAAGTTGACTCCTTGGAAAGTAGATCTTTGAGCAAAAATGTTTGAGCACCCCTGAGTTTAACCATTCAGACAACTTTCAAGCAGATAAGTTTTAACAATAAATTAGCAGAACACCCTCGCCTCACACTAGACGTGGATTCTATTGTGATGTGACTCATAGATCCAAATTTTAGTTGGCCAAACTCCATCTTGATAGTGATGTTACAACAGTTACTTATGAGGGTATGTAAACTCAGGTAATGGTTCTGAACACAAAATGAATGAGGATGAGACAAAGAGAAAAGAACGCCGTCAATTCAGAGATTCTGCATATACAACTTGTGTCAGACAGAGGTCATTGTACGTTGCCATTTCTTGTAAATAAAACTTGCATATTATATATATGTATGTATATATATATATAGAGAGAGAAAAATGAGCTGTGATGAAACATCTGCTTTTATTGTAATCCGATCACTACATTGTTCTCATAGTGTCCAGCGTGTTTAAATTTGAAAATATTTAAATGGCGAAAAAATACTGAAATATGATGATATAACTGTTGTTATTGCACATTGATATATTTTATCTATTTTTCATTGCGAAAATAAATTATTTGTTGATAGACGCCTGTGTTGGTCTCTGTTCAAGCATAACGTTCATTTGAATGAAAATTGGTAAACAAGAATTTAGCCTCAATTCATTTCGTCAACATTACATCTGTTCAGTTTCCAGAAAAACTTGCCCCCGTCCCCTCCCTTTCCCTGCTTTCTTGCCACTCCTGCTCAAGATGTTCCTTGGTTTTATTTCTATATTCACATTTCTCATACTGAACTAATTTATCAATGTTGATTTGGCAAGGCAATGTGTAATTTCATCAGCCGAAGCCCCAGAATGACCTGAAACACACAATAGCTCAACCCTGCCATTTATCATTTCAATTATAATGAAGTACAATATTATTTCAGAATTAACTGACACATTGCTTTGTTTCAAACACATCACAGCTGCATCTGAGTCTGAATAAATAACAACACTCTCTGGCTTGACTTTCACTACTAAGCTCGCTATTGCTTTTTATTTATTTAAACTCTAAACCTTACAACATTCTTTGACTGTAGAAACCATTTGTAAAAATCTTCAAATAAGATTTATTTTGTTTCCTCACAAGGCTCACGGGTGGGTGCAGGCTGATATTTGGGCAGGAGGCGGGGGACACCCTGAACTGATGGCCAGTCAACCTCAGGGTACGTGGAGACAGACAACCATTCATGCTCACACTCATATCTAGGGGCAATTTAGAATGTCCAATCAGCCTACTATGCATGTTTTTGGAATGTGGGAGGAAACCGGAGTACCCGGAGGAAACCCACACAGGCCCGGGGAGAACATCCAAACTCCACACAGGTGGACTGACCTGGACTTGAACCCAGGTCCCCCACTGTGAGGCCGATGCGCTAACCACTTGTGCCACCAGGCCGGGTACTGTATGTGTCATTCAGCAAATGTTATAGCGTCTCTCAGAGGCATAAATATATTACTACACTTCACCAACAAAATTAAAAATAATACAGTATACTATGTTGCACAGAGGGCGCCCGGTGCAGCAAGTGGTTAGCGCGTCGGCCTCACAGCTCTGGGGTCCTGGGTTCAAATCCAGGTCACGTCCACCTCTGTGGAGTTTGCATGTTCTCCCGGACCTGTGTGAGTTTCTTCTCACATTCCAAAACCTGCATGGTAGGCTGATTGGACACTAAATTACCCCTAGGTATGAGTATGAGTGTGAGTGTGAATGGTTGTTTGTCTCCTTGTGTCGTGCGATTGGCTGGCCACCAGTTCAGGGTGTCACCCGCCTCTAGTTCGAAGTCAGCTGGGATAGGCTTCAGCACCCCCTGACCCTAGTGAGGATAAAGCGGATCAGAAAATGAGATGAGATGAGAGATTCCTGATGTAGTAGTATTTTGTACGAGGTTGTATAAAGAAAGCTTTTGCACCATACTATATTTCAGCCACATGGAGGCACAAGAGTAGCAGTCATTAAACTCAGTCTTGCAGGATTTGTTATTTGGCTCACTGGTGTTGACCATAGAAGGATAACTGTCCTTGGCAAAAACGGCGCAAAGGACTGATGCCATGCTTGGTTCGGATATGGTTGTGGAAAGAAAACCACAGAGAGAACATTGGACTCAGAATACTTCCCTGATCTGCCTTGGAAAGAATGTCCAAACCTGAGAAACACAAATGTTTTCAATCAATAAGAACATGAGTCAATTTAACAATCTCCCAAAAAATAAAAAAGTAACCAACATTGATAATAATCAAAACAAATGCCATATCCAGTCAAGTGTTTCGCCAGCAATTTTCCAAGGGGTCCTGTAATCAGGCACTTCTTGGAATACAGTCATGGGATGGATTTTACCATGTTAATAATTGACCCAGAAAAAGACAGAATTTTAAGTTTCATAAATCAATTCGCTCTTATAAAGTTTAGCACTTTCCATAATAAATTATGGTTAAAATGAATCAAACTGTGCGGCCCGGCAGCCGAGTAGTTAGCGCGTTGGCCTCACAGTTCTGGGGTCATGTGTTTGATCACAGGTCGGTCTTCCTGTGTGGAGTTTGCATGTTCTCCCTGAGTTTACGTGGGTTTTTCCGGGTACTCCAGTTTCCTCCCACATCCCAAAAACATGCAGGGTAGGCTGGTTGAACTCTCTAAATTGGCCCTAGGTATGAGTCAGTGTGAAAAATTATCCTTTGTCTCCTTGTGCCCTGCAATTGGCTGGCCACCGATTCAGGGTCTCCTCCACCTGGTGCCCGCAGTTAGATGGGATAGGCTTCAGCACCCCCTGACTCTTATGAGGATAAGCGGTTCAGAAAATGAATGAATGAATGAATTAACCTTGAAAATATATTATATTTTGTTATACAGCCCCTTATCTCGAACAAATCTGTGTTAAATGCAATCAAATTATCACATTGAAGTAAAAGCTGTTTAAAAATTAAAAAAAATTGTTACCGTACATGAAGGCTGCTTAAAATTAGTCACTGTAGCTAGACAAAAAAAAGCAATCTACGCATGATATAAAAACATTGGCTTAATTTAGTAGTCTGGGATGCAAATTCCTGATTAATTGGATTCATTGTTTTGGAATATTGTCAAGAATACTTACTCCTACTGTGTGTTCAAATTCATTCCAGGTCATGTTTAGATAATTGATTAAATGAAGTGAGAATATTTCAGAAAAAGGCCAATAAAACATGACAACTTTATTTTCCCAAATTTGGTCTTTAATGATAGGACATTTTTGATACAGTTATTGCATTTCTCATTACTTTGTATGGCGTGTCTATTAAAAACACACTACATGACTGAACATATACATTGGTTAAAACCTGGGCATATTTACAATATCACATTTGTTCCAGGCTAATCGTGTCACAGAGGAGAAATTAATCGGCGTGTGATGTGGTGTCAGTGGTCATGCTACCGGTTGTAACCATCAACCTTATTAATGTTGACCAAGAGTAGGATTTAGCAGCTTGACATCGATCACCAGACATTAATTCAAGCCACTGTGAATACTGATGTTTATCCATGTAGGATTGGAAGGCCTTAACACTTGGGCCAAAGGTCATTTTATGGCAAGTTCACTGCAAAAGTCCACAACCGCAAAGGAAACAAAGGGAAATCTACTTTGGTGGATGGGAGAGCCCTTGCAAGCTCAATGCAGTCCCTCTTTTAGTAAACAAAGTGAGCTTTGGTTGCCTGGCACCGGATTGCTTCATGCTGGACACACTTTGGCTCCCAGGGAATGTAAATCCCCTCTCTCCCTGTAATCTGTAATCTTAGCTCAAATGTATTTTCAGTTGTGCGGAAATGTATCATAACATTACAGGGATGCGCCAAAACAAAAATGCAGACAAACAATACTTTAAGAGTTGAAAGATATATTTCTCATAGGAATGCTGTTTTTTTTGCAGCAGATACGTCATGGGGTGATGAACTCAAAACCTCAGATGGGTGGGAATATGTGGGGAATAAACAACAACAATCAAACAAAAGCTTTCCTTCCCAAGCCCCCACTTTTTGTGGGGACTGAAGAAGTGCTAAGGAAGACACTTCAGTATGGAACCATATTAACTATTTGATGTATGATGCGTGACTAATTTCAGATGAAGCTATATTTTACTTTAGTACGTACTAAGTTCCCATGACATTCCATCAGGATCTCTCATGATCTTTCTCATGGTCTTTCATGGTTTGGTGAATGACCCTTCCCTAAAATGGGGCTGGTATTCAACAACATAGTTTTTTTTGTTGCATTTCAAAGTCAAACACTATTTTTTTCTTTACATCAGGGGTCTCAAACTCGATTTACCTGGGGGCCGCTAGAGGCCAAGTCTGGGTGAGACTGGGCCGCATCAGGATTTCCACAAGAAAAGCGCTGATAAAACATTCCAACGTTATCAAATATCTTTATTTTTTGAAAAAAAATAATGAATTAAATAAATTAACTTAAAGATGAATAAAAAATAAATCCATCAGTAATACAAAAATAAAACAATAATAATGAGCATACAGTAGATATACACTGGCTGGCTAAGTAGAGAAAATGAATTATTTTTATTCCGTTTCAAATGTCTGTATTAACAGCTCTTTAACCTTTAACTTTCTGAACTTGAATGGAACATTGAACATGAAATATTCTGAACACGGCTTCTCTTGCCTACTTCTTGCTGCTAGAGACCTGGCAGCGCTTCTTCTCACATAGCTGAGTCACATTTGGCTTGAGGGAGGAAGCAGTGGAGACCCTCAGTAGAGCTTGAATATGCTCATCAGTAAGTCTGGACCTGTACTTGGACTTATTGAAGTTCAAGGTGGAGAAGAGCTTCTCACACAAGTATGTGCTCCCAAAAAGGCACATGGTCTGCTTGAACATTTGGGAAAGTTCAGGGAAGCTGGGGGTCAACTCTCTCAAAAATTGCCCAAGCTTGTCTGCTTCTCCACTCACCTCCCTGAACTTGGCTTTGAGTGCAGAGTTGCACTGCAGGTCAATGAGCTCCATTTGAAGATCAGGAGGGGCATCTTTCACATCAAAGGAGAAGGGGTCCGCAAAAATTTGAAATGTGGCTTTGTGTGTCTTGAAGTGATTTGTGATCAAATTCCTCCTGTAGCTTCGAAATGGCCTCAACATACTTCTCACCACTGAATGGTGTGCCTGCATCCACCAGAGCCTTGCATGCTAAGACGGGGGCCGCAAATTATCATCCCGAGGGCCGCAGTTGGCCCGCGGGCCGCGAGTTTGAGACCCTTGCTTTACATGTTTAGGTTCATATTTGTGCATATATAGAGGTGCAAACCAGTCACACATTTTACTAGGGGCAATTTAGGTTAAATAGGGAATATTTTAATTCCAATCCAGGCCAATTCTGTATGTGCTTTTAAATCTGATATTGGCCACATTTTTTTCCAGATGTGACTGCAGTCTGAACTGTGCAATAAATACAAGAAAGAACACAAAACTGTAATCGTAGGCTGATCGTAACACCATTTGTTGTTATACTTCTATGCATGAAAGCCAGGTGGACTGCGAGCCAGTATGCACGAGGGATACTTGAATGGTCTTAATCCAAAACAGTACCCATCCAGTTTCAACTTGGTTTGGCAAAAAAAAATGGATTTCAGCTGCCAGTCTAAACAAGGCCTATTCAAGTACAGGAAGATTAAACTGTTAAAACCATCACTTATATTTGAACCCCTAGCATTAATCCTTGAAGGCAGTTATGATCACCACTCAGCCACTGGTGTTTCTTTAGCTTTACTAGGCCAATACACTATAGAGACAATCGTTTTAGACGACAAAATCACAGAATAATAATACTTTTTAACTGCTGCTTTGATGACACATTGGAGTGGCAACATTAATATTTGAATCTGGTGAATCGGAATTAAATTGCTTATTTCTTGGTTTACAAATGATTCACAGTTAAAATTCAAAAAATGAGTAGCACGACAAAATCACAGAATAATAATACTTTTTAACTGCTGCTTTGATGACACATTGGAGTGGCAACATTAATATTTGAATCTGGTGAATCTGAATTAAATTCCTTATTTCTTGGTTTACAAATGATTCAAAGTTAAAATTCAAAAAATGAGTAGCATATAAAAATATGCACGTTTTCAACAACAACCAAAGACGGCCCTCTGGTCAAAGCCTGGTCTGCCATATCTGGGTCGGGTGAGGAATGCCCTCAGATCAGTGGGTGTGTGTGTCACAAAGCATGATTGTCTCTGACTAACAGGGTGAAAGAGGGGCAGCTGAAAGGCCCCTTTTCAGTCCGACACTCAATTAGGACCTAATTGGTTCGACCCGGGGTCCACGCGGCTGCATGAAACACAGCGTCGCCCCACGCTTCTTAACCCTTGTTTGCTGTTTTCTAACTCCACCCATAGGAAAAATGCCTTTGATGTGGGAATAAGCATCGTCTTAAGCATCAGGCTGAAGGGCTATTTTCCTCATGAATAGGGGCATGGGGAGGAGGCTTTCTTACGCTTCATTTGACTAACAGACGAAGTCAGCGCTGATAACTTGACCTAGACGGATAACAAAAAGTCAAGTGTGGTAATGAACTCACATGAACCATGCAGCCATTTGTCTTTGAAATATGTGCATATACTGAAAACTGTGCATCTGTGTATTCATGCCTCCAAATGTGCTTGGAATTTCTGAATGCTGCATCAGCAATGCTTAGGTAGAGGAAGTGCATTATGAATACTAAAGTAGACCATTACTGGAACCTTGCATTTCCTGGCGATTGTGGTTTCAATCGTTTGAGCACTTTGGTCTGGACTTTTGTCTCGATACCAGTGGTTCTTAACCTTGTTGGAGCTACCGAACCCCACCAGTTTCATATGTGCATTCACTGAACCCCACCAGTTTCATATGTGCATTCACCAAACCCCACTAGTTTCATATGCAGATTCACCGAACCCTACTTTAGTGTAAAATAAAATATGTTTTTTTTTCCTATTCAAGATATATTCATAATAAATTCATCGCAGCACTGATATGGATTGGATTGGATAACTTTATTCATCCCGTATTCGGAAAATGTCATTGTGCCAGTAGCAAGAAAAGGCATAGTTATAAGTTAGACAGTACAACAAAGCAAAGCACAAAGTACAAAGCAAAGCTAAGTAAATGGGATCATTAAGAATCACCAAATCAAATCATTAAGACAGAAAAGCAGCAAAGACACAAAACAAGCAAGAGTGGACGGAGCTACCGCCACCGGCTGCCACTTGAATGGCGCCATTTTGGTTCCGGTAGCAAAAACGATAGACTCAAGAGACGTAAAGTTGGACAAAAACTGGAACCACACACAGGAAGTCTTCCACAAGATGTTCCACGCAATGTTACGTGATCATCTGCAGCCAGTGATGGTCAAGTGGGGCATGTTATCGTGAATAGACATGATGAGTTGATGTGTCTTGACCTCCGTGGCAGAGGCTCCACCGAACCCCTGAGATCGAACCCAGGTTAAGAACCATTGCTCTATACATAAAAAAGGTAGAATGAAATCGCATCCTGAATTGTGAGTTTCTCTCATCTGTCGACATTAACTTTTTGAAAATGTCAGTGATGGACTGGCAACTGACTCAAGGTCTACTCTGCATACTGCCCACAGTTTGCTGGGATATGCTCCAGAACCCTCCCGACCCTCGTGAGAATAAGCGGTTCAGGAAATGAATGAATGTTGAAACATATCAGTTAACCCATGAACTAATCAGGAGTTTGAGTTGACATGGTTCCACTGACTTGCACCTATGTATGAACCACAGGTACCATATTTTCCGCACTATAAGGCGCACCATAAAGACTTCATTTTCTCAAAATCCGACGGTGTGCCTTAAAATCGAATGCTCCTTATCTATAGATCAATATTTGTTCATCTGGATATGACATTACCTTTTGCACAGCTCCATCTCGTGGCTGTATAACATAAACCCCCAACCACTACTTTTACTATGTCTAGACCGCCTTATAATGCGATGCCTCTTATGAATGGAAACCGGTTTAAAATAGGCCATCTATTGAAAGTGGATCTTATAAGGCGTAAAATGTCGTATTTGCTTTGACAAATGCATCTCAATAGTACGATGCTTCCTCTGATGTCAAGAAGATTTCTTTTGATATTAAAAGTTACAAATTTGGCCATCATCCACTTGTGTCAATTTCCTTAAAATACACATCTTGACTCTTTTGGGGAAAAAACCCTAATAAACTTACGTATATCCGTTAATAAATAAGGTAAGTAAGTGGAGAAACAAGCGAGGGAAAAACATGGCCAATAAGCTTGGACCAAGAACGGAGACAAGTAGAGGGAGTCCCCGAGCTGTGAACAAGTTCCGTTCCTTTGCTGGCAACGTGACACGAATTTAGTCAGATTTTAGGGTGAAAGTTAAAATTTACTACATCAAAAGTCTTCTTTGTATAAAAAAGATTCCCTACCATTGTTGCTTAAATATGGATAAAGAGTTGGAGCAGGCGTGCTGTCATTCACAGCTTTGTGAAGGTAAACTGTGGTATTTGTTCCCACTCTAATTTTGTAGTTTGCCATCTATTATATATATATATATATATATATATATATATATATATATATATATATATATATATATATATATATATATATATATATATATATATCACTCACTCTCACACAGACACACAGATATGTATGTATATATATATGTATATATGTATATGTGTATATGTATGTGTATATATATGTATATATGTATGTGTATATATGTATATGTATATATGTATGTATATATGTATGTGTATATGTATGTGTATATGTATGTGTATATATATATATATGTATATGTATATATGTATGTATATATGTATATATATGTGTGTATATATATGTATATGTATATATATATATATATATATATATATACACATACACACACACACACATGTGAACAATAAACATTGCTTTCACTCTCAATGTTGTTTCTCCAAATATAGAGCCCAATTATTGTAAAGTTATTCCAAAATTCCCCAATGGCCTCCACTTCTCCTGACCTATGGCGAGTAACGTCACTCTATGGGAACTCTGCGCCCTCGCCCCCACTTTTGTTTGTTTCCCTCGGTATCCTGTCGAGCCAAAGGACCACTGGATAAAAACATCCGAAAGCAGCAGCTTGCTCTCGGGATTCCATTATCTGAGAGCCCCCTAAGCACCCCAGGCTCTTTCTAATGGGATGAGAAGAAGCCATGTTGCTATGTAAATGTTGCACTTTGTTTTGCCCTAACAAAGTCCTAGTATGTATTTGTGGAAAGGGGAACAGTGGAAATTTTGAGCGGTCTTAAAATATGTGCTTTTCTTTCTTTAACCAAAGTCATCTCATCACAGCTCTTGAGTCAGTCACGTCAGGCTTTGAAAAAAGCAGATCCATTTTTCCCCCAGACTTGAGTTACACTATAATCATCAACAGCACACAGAAAGGCCCCAAGAGTCCAACTCTAAACCTTGGGGCTGTTCGCGAAACATTCTTTCAATGGTGTTGCCAGACACAAAAACACTAAATATAATTTTGGCCCAGACAAGACCTCACACCGAGTGGCTCCTCCTCTTTTTGCACAACTTTGCCACTCCCACAAGCACATTATTGTCACCTCACGGCTGAGCCAAACTTGGCATATGTTTATATGTGAAGGACTCATGACATCGTGGCATTTGGGTAATATAGTTCAAAGAGCCGTCAGAATTAGATTAGATTAGATAACTTTATTAATCCTGAAATTTCACTGTCACAGTAGCAAGAGGGTGAGGACACACTGCAAAAGACATTTTAGACATAAATAGGTAATAAGTTAATAAATAAATAAATATATAAATACATGAATAAACAAGTGTGTTGCTGAAATATATACATACATATATATATATATATATATATATATATATATATATATATATATATATATATATATATATATACAAACATACATACATACACATGTATATACATACGGTTGGTCAATAGGGTTAATGACAACTGATCTTTTGAATTGGGATTGCATACAGCATGTGTTTGTGCAAACAACATACCTTATTTATTATATTTGCTTACTTTGTTTATCTCATCATCAGTCTTCCAAATATTCGATAGTAATTAAGAAGAGAAAATCTGGACTTGAGTCTAAAACTGAATGTGAGTACAACTTGTCTAATGTTAACAACACCTCATTTGTTTTCATTAAAATATATTTATCCCATAAAAAATAATGATAAATGTTTTCCAATATAAAAAATCAAACTGTCATTGCCATAAAAAATCACTTGCTGAGTTAACTGTTAACTGTTTTACTGTACGTCAATTTTTTTAGCATTGTAATCACGCTCACAAATTAATGCTACTTATAAAAATGAGAATAACTTTAAATGATAATTAATATTGACAACAAACATCTTCAATTTTTACTGTTAACTATCCATTGTGATACTTTATTTAGTATTATAAAATAAGCCAGGAATGTGCACGCTCATTTGCTGCCTATCATCAGCATCACATGTTCTTCTTTCCCATCAATGGTAGCTGAATGTTAATCTTTTAAGTGCTTACTGAGCTGAAAATAGAGATGAAATCTCAAAAGAATTGCCGAGTTCTCGCATGATGTAAGGCACCCAAACCATTTGACCTTTGCATGACTTGAGGTTGAAAGAAGTTGATTTAATTATAGATAAATGCAATTGGATGTATCATATGATATAAGTGCAGTGTGTTTATTCGTATACGAAAATAACGACGACACTTTTGTTGTTGCTCCCCTTTTTCATGAACTGAACTGTGGTGACTTGGAGTGTAGATTTTTCCACTATTATTTTCTTATTTGGTTCTACACAGTTCTGAGGGTACAGCTTGGCAGAAGAAAGATTAGAATTTTTTTAAAGCCATTTGGTAGGAAACTAAGACCTCAGGAGGACCGACCTGGATTTGAACCAAGACCCCACAACTGTGAGGCCAACACACTAACCACTAATCCGCCAGGCAGACTGAAAGGTAATTTACTACAGTAAATTTGTAAGGACCAGGTTTTTATATGAAACGGTGCATTGGATATGATTGAGTTGTATAGATTCATGTCTTGCAATATCTGATGGAAAAATGATATTAGTGAATGAAAACCATTAAACAGATAGAGTAGCCACAATTTGGTCAAAGTGAGTCCTGTCTTTCAATGCTCTTCTGGAAATTGAATTGAGATTTGGACACTGTTCATCCAACTGGAATTTTTTTCCTCAACATTCATGTGAACAAAAAAAACTGGGTTTAAATGAGAATCAAGTCACTTCTAATGGCTCTCTTGTGAGTGAATGTGTATGGGTGTTAGTAGGGAAAGGAAGAAAGCAGCAGGAAGCTGCCTCCCTCTCCGCATGACCAGAGCGAACTGTTCAGCTCTCTTTTCAGCCTCTTGGGGGAACGCAGGAAGCCTCCCGTCTTTTAGCGCCCCAGAAATGGACTGTTGAAGCAAAAGCCGTTTGAGAGCATTCAAGGTAGGTAATGGCATGGATGGCTTGGCTAGCGTTCAAAAGAATGATCAGCACCGGAAAAGGTTACCAACTACTTTAGTGAATCAACCCCTTCATTTCAAGAGCTAGAATGAATATCATGAATAACGAATTCTGCCTGATTGACGAGTTTAAAACACAAAAGGAAAAGACGGGACTTACTGAAATTCTTCATGACATTGTCCTGTATCTACCCAGACCCAAGTGCTTAACGAATTTGGCAGAAAGGTGCTGGAATAGCAAAAGAAGTTGAATAAAACATACACTTTAAACTACTGGACATCATTTCTTTTAGTGGAAGCAAGAAACCCAGCAATCAACTCATTCACCCTTTTGGTTTATGGAATCTCATATAAAAAAAATGCATACTAGCCCAGGAACACACATTAACATGGTAATATCAACTAAAAAAAACTGCGAAAAAAATGGACATCCGTGCATTAACCAACATCCTCAATATAAACTTTGCATGGCCATTAAAAAATCTCAGTAAGTCGTGATAAATGCTGCATGAGACAACGACAATGTAGCTAAAAATAGGCCGTTAGATTGTCATGGTAACCAGAGATCAATTTTCAACCCCTGTAAAGGTTGTATTTTGCCCACAACAGGAGAGAGTGGGATGAAGGTCAATATACTACGTGGGCATAAAATCATCTGTCAAAACGACAGGATCTAAAGAGAAAAAGTAGCTCAAAATCAGAAAAATAACCACAACTCATCCCAAAAAAGTCTTTCCATTCTCCATTTATAAGTATCAAGCTTTAAGTTACGCACACGTCCGCAATGTATGCTTTTACTATGAAACCCATTTCATTTTCTGTCCAAAACTCAAAAAGTGTAGTGAAAAGCATTCCACCATTACGTCAAAAAACACAATATATAATGAGTTTTACAGGTCTTTTCCCTTCCATATGGCTGAGCTTATTTGGAAACAAAACCACAAACTAGCAGAGCAGACTGTCTTTGGCATGTAGAGTTTCTTTACAGCCCAGCACATTTATTAAAAGAGGAAGAATGAGCATTGCGAATGCTGTATTTTAAGTTGTATTCCTTGTCTATATTTAGGACTGTATGTCTGCATGACAAGTGGTGTCTCCAATCAGAGGTCATATGTGTGTGTATCTGCATGCTTATGTACAGTGCTGTCTATGTGCATTGGCACCGAGTGCTTTTTCCATCGGTGCATTGCATTACAGGAAAGGGGGAAGAAAAGAAAAGCAGAAACGGGAGAGAGGAAATATTTTAGGGAAACCAACAGAGGCATTTAGTTGACTGCATTGTAGAATTTCATGAGTTATGTACTGAGAGCTGTTTTTTTAATCACGACTCAGAGGTCGTTTGTTTATACATTGCCCTGTCACTGGGTGGGATACAGAAAACGGGTAGTTAAAATGATTTCATTTCAAAGCCACTTCTAGCGAGTTTACTGTAAAATGGAAAACGGTGCCCTACATAGTATTTAGGTGCATGTCACTTTAAATAATGGACATAGAGAGTAAACTCCCACTCATATTCATGCTGTCGAGAAATGAAGCCATAACAGGGTCAAAACCTTTCTTCAAAAACTTGAATCCAAAAAGTTGGTCCCGTCTTGTTCATAGCTGCTGCTGCAAGTGTGTTAATTGTATGGAATTACTGCACAAAACCCTCCCAAGTCTCCCGAGCAGTCACAATACATTACGTTACTAAAGCTAAATCACTGAGTTCATCTCATCAACTAACATTGACAAAACAGTTTGTAGTTTAAATGCACTACTTGATATATGTGTGTATATATATATATATATATATATATATATATATATATATATATATATATATATATATATATATATATATATATATATATAAAGTGATTTTATCTAAACATTTTTTTTGACACAAAACAAAGGGAAACTAAATTGACTGATGTAGATCTCAATCAAAGCCAAAATGTTTTGTTTAAGTGAAGCTCAGTGGTCTACAACCACTGGGTGTCCAACCACTGGACCGCCAACCGATCTCCGACCGCAAACCAGTTTATATGAGACCCCAAAGAAAGACTAAGTAATTCTTAAAAAATACAAACCCAACTGGCAGTCTGAGGAATCATCTGACTGAAGACAAAGGTCAGCCGGTGGATGTTGTTTTGCCATGTCATTGTCAATTATCTCTCCCTCTCATTTTCTGAACCACTTTATCCTCATTAGGGTCGCTGGAGCTTAGAGAGGGTGCCAGGCCACAGGCGGGGGACACCCTGAATCAGAGTCCAGCCGATCGCAAGGCACAAGGAGACGGACAACCATGCACACTCACACCCATACCCAGGGGCAATTTAGAGTGTCCAATCAGCCTAACATGCATGTTTTTGGAATGTGGGAGGGAACCGGAGTACCCGGAGTAATCCCACGCAGGCCCGGGGTGAGCATGCAAATTCCACACAGGTGGACGTGACCTGGATTTGAACCCAGGACCCCAGAGCTGTGAGGACGAGGCACTAACCACTTGTTCCACCGGGCTGCCCAATTATGTCAAGAAAATTTATTTATTGATCTCATGGCTTTTCTTTTCTAAAAGTACAGTGTTCATCCACTGGACTGCCAATCAAAGGGTGGAAGAACACAGATAACCATCCACGCTCACAGTCATACCTTAGGGCAAGGGTATCAGACTCGGGTTATACATCTATACTCTTCATTTTAATTTGATCCTAAAACAGAAAGTCGGCACTCATGATTTACTTTCCCGGGCCACACAAAATGATGTGGCGGGCCAGATTTGGCCCCCGGGCCGCCACTTTGACACATGTGCCTTAGGGCAATTTAGAGTGTTCAAACCGCCTACCAAGCATGTTTCTGGGCTGTGGGATGAAACCGGAGTACCTGGAGAAAACCCACGCAAACACCCTCGATCTCAGACCTGTGAGGCTGACGCGCTAACCACTCGGTCACCGGGTCGCCTACCTTGCTGAAGTACAACATGGTGAAAGATTCACTTGCACTCCATTGAATTTCAGGGGAATGCCCAATTTTTGGGGATTCTAGGGCACTGGATATTTTGGTGGAATACGTTTTATTTTGACAATTAGATTCCCCATCCGCCTGTCACGCTTTCAAACTGCTCATCTTGCGCATATTTATAGCAAAAAAAGTGCTTGGAATATTTCATCCAAAAGGATTAAATATACATAACAGCTATTTTGGAATACAGTGGTACCTCGTCATACGACCGCTCGTCATACAAAATGCTCGTCTTACGGGGGAAATTTCGATCGAATAATTCGCCCGTGATGCGGTCAAAATTTTGTGATGCGACCAAGCCAGGTGGCCATGGCATTTTTTTTGCATATCTTTCGTGTATAACAATATTTACGAGCACCGGACGAGTTATTCAGACCAGGAAACGCACAACGCGCATGCGCGGGGAAAAGAGGGCTTTCTGGGTAATGAAGTATACTCGTGCACACAACACCGACAGGCAATGGCACTCAGAATAAAACGTTACCCACAATCAATACGTGGGTAAGCTCAGCTGCTGCATTTCCTGTTATTTTTATCTAATACGAGGAGTATTATATTACTTCTCGTTGGCTGCTCATAAGAACATCAGGGGCACTGGCTCGCAACAGCATCCCCGGTAGCAACTCTATCATAGGCGCCGTTCGAGGGGATGCGAACACAGATGCTACAAGCTAAAAGGAGCCGCTAGCCAGCGCCCCTGAAGCTCCATGAGCAGCGGCGCGATCGCTGATAAAAGACTGCTGCTCGTTGGCAAGTGGTCGTGCGTTATCCGATTGTGAGGACATTTGTGTGCATCATTTTCGGAATATTTTGAAGGGAATAGTACGACAGCAAACAGCCCATCGATAGCGAACGTGAGGGTGGAGTGTTTGTTCCGTTTACGAGTGCGTTGTGTGGAAGAAAAAAAAACGAAGCCCCCCGCCCCTTTTGTGCCCCTCTCCCCTCGGCGAAATCCGCCCAATTTTAGTTAGATTAAACACTTTATTTCTATTAAACCACTCGTTATTTATTACTTTGTCAATATATGGCGAATTATGAGAAATAAAACATTTTTTTCAATCCAATATCCTGTTTTTGGTGTTTTTTTTTCAGAGAGTTGGAACGAATTAATTTGTTTCCCATTCATTTCAATGGGAAACTTCCGCTCGAGTTACGAGAATCTTGTCATACGAGCTCAGTCCCGGAACGGATTAAGCTCATATCTCGAGGTACCACTGTATAATTATATGTTACACTAGTCTGTTGTGCAAAAAGCTTGTGGATCTCTTATTTGCAGTATGTGCCAGTACAACGTGTGCTTGTTTGTTAATAGCGTTTCCTGTTTCACAGTGGATGACATAACATTCAACATGAGTTTTAAGGATAAAAATTGTGCAATTAGGTTTATTGGCGAACCGCATTAATGTCACGTTGACTCAAATGACACCAACACACACCCTGGTATATCTAGAGCAAAATGAAATGCATCCCCCCTTGAAGAATAGTAATAAATATCAGGCGTAAATCCGTCGGACACACAAGCACACACACTTGACGTTATAATTTAGTGAGAGCACACAGAGTGTTGGTTGAGTCATTCATTTATACACAAGCAGAAAGGCAGAAGCAGGCAAAAATACATTGCTATCCTGATATCATAACAACAATAGTCCATCCATTTCAAGAGGGAAAGAACAGGCCAGGCAGTTGCAGTATATTTAGGGGTGTTCAACAAACAGGCACTAATTTACTTCTTATAAAGAATTTACCAGGTCAATATTTTACTCTCAAAAAGAAGGCATATTCGAAATGCAGCTATGAGCAGCTACGGCAGATACATCAACATGTGACAGACAATAAGTTAAGCATTGATTGTTTGACCACACAAAAATATTGCATAACGTGCATAGCACAAAGAATGAGGGGAACACCCTCGGTTTTTAGGTCAGGTAAGTATATATTTATATATATTTGTGCTAGAGACAAACATGGTTACAGATCATAACACTCACGACTGTATAACATGTGTTTTTACTTGTTAATACATTAGCAATGAGTAAATAACTGATATAATTCTTCAGTTACACTGTATACATATTTAAATAATTGGGTGACACAAATTTAGTCCAAGGGGGATAAACTTTGGTCTTCTACTAAGCTGACATAGTTTGTACTGTTGAGTTTCTTACAGTGCTGCTAAATATAAAATTGTATTACTGAGGAGAGTCATGTTATCCATGTATATATTTAGTATTGGTATTGGATTTCTGGAAGGTGCTTGGAAGGAAAATATAAACTAGATAGGACACATCTTCAGAAGAGCCTGAGAAATCTTTTGCACATAATTTTCGATTTATGCAGCTAAAATCTATCTTTTGGAAATAATCAAAATGTTGTGCAAGGAAAGGAAAGAAAGTGTCTTTTACAGTTAGCATAGCAAGAGAAGTAAGGAAGGAGTGGCCAATTTATCATCAGAATAAAAGTTGGTCAAGTGGGTAGTTTCACAAAAATGTCACGTCTTCTTGTGACTGCACCCATTGCCAGTGAGCGTCATACTCCAGATGCACTTTGCCATTGAGTTTACAAGTATCCAAGTCAACGTTTCCATTTTTGTAAGGTTTACGTTTGGGGCTTTTTTTAATGGCATGTTTTTCGCTGAGGCCCGTCCTAGTGTGGCCGACAGTTGGTGTGGTTGTCTTCTCCACGTTTCCATTGATTTTGATTGTTTGGGTATTGCTCAAAGAAACAGGTCTCTCCGCCACATTAGTGCAAACTAAAGTGTCTCCTTTGCCGTCAGGCTTTCCATTTTCATTTCCGACTGTCCCATTCCCATTGACATCACTGATAACAAGGGTCCCTTTACCAGTTCCAGTTTCATTTGATCTCGTCCGATTGCCTATGACCCCTTCCTTCCTAATTCCTGCTGCAGCCCCAGACTTGTCCCCATTCGCCATTGCAGAGACCACGGCTCCGGTGACTCCAGCTTTTCGGCCACCGGAAGTCGCATCCGAGATTTGTTGCGTGGAAGAACAGATGACTGAATCTGAGGTGGAAGGGCAGTATTCGTCCATATCGTCTGCCAGCGTGTCCAAGTAACTGCCGATGGAAATGTTGTCCAGCTTGTCATTGGGGTCGTGAAGGCTGCTCCAGGAGCCCCTCCAGGACGCGTCGGGGCCCTCTCCCAGGCTGTACTGGCTGCTGGTCAGGCTGCTGCATCGGCTTGTCAGCGTGCTGCGCTCCTCCAGCAACCATTTGACTGCTTCGATGCCCTCATGGACCGCCAGCAGCTGCTGTAGGATCTTAATGTCCGTTGAGCGCAAATATGCCTGTAGAAACACAAATAGAAGTGGATGAAAAGTATTGATTACTGCATTTTCCGGACTATAAGTCACACGTAATTCTTTTCATAGTTTGACTAGCCCTGCGACTAATACTCAAGTGCGTCTTCTGTATGTGTTTTTTTATTTTTTATTTTTTTTATATATCTTGGTCCAACTTATAGTCTAAAAAATACAGTACCTTTTCAAAGACAATGTGAGAATGACAACGTTTCTGAAAACAGGAGATGATCATATAGTGTAAAAAAACTGAGAGGGGCATAATATTTAAAATATTCCTAAGAAACTCCTACATTGCCCAGGGGGTGGGCAAACCCGTCCACGAGGATCGCATTGGGTGCAGGTTTTTGTTGTAACCGATCCAGCAAAGACACTTTAACCAATGAGATTTGTGCAGAAAACAAGAAGCACCTGACTGCAATATACTGATTGCACTTGCAGGACACCGGATTGATGAAAAAGTGTCCTCTTTATGGGTTGGAATGAAAACCTGCACCCACTACAGCGCTTTGTGGAATACTTTGCCCACTCCTGCCCTAGACCATGTTAACCTTTTTTAGTGCTGTCACCTTCCTTTATCTATATGTATAAAAATACTCTTTGCCAGGAGCTAGTTTTATATCTCTCATTCATCTTTTGAAAGGGTTTATTACAACCCAATTATTCTGTATAAAAGCTCAACATGTTTGAGGCCACATGACAAAACTTTTGCCTCAATATAAGAAAGCCTGCTCTTTAGCTAAGCAAATGAGGCCAGAACTCCCAAGAGTTTCCAAAATACATTTGAAAATAAGAAGGGTCCAAAATAATATAAAGAAAATATACAGTATCCATTATGTTGCTTCTTCTCTAGTCGGTAATTATTGCCCTATACTTTAGTCTGTTTGGAAGCTCTAATTTAGGAGAGAAAGGAAGAAGAACCTGATCAACTTTAAACAATTACCTAAATTTTAATCCATAGCGTGCCTTAAAACCGATAGAATATGTGCTCCTATAGTATGCAATAGAGTATTTAGAAAAAAGTTCAAAGCTGCAGTTACGGTCCACAGAGTAGACAAGACAAATCAAGAACATTCTTTGTATTGTATAAATTATTGACCAGAAAAAACACAGGGGAACACCAAAAGTAAGTAACAAAACGAATCCATGACATTAGGTCAATCTAACCCTAATTCGATGGTAACCCAGGGGACGAACCGAGTGCCACAAGAGAAATGTACGAGTAAAAAAACAAAGCAAGCTACTACACTTACACAGAATATCAAAAATGAGAAGAGCAACAAGCAAATAAAAACATGACAAATCGCGGACTAGGTAGAGACTAGCAAGTAGCGAAAGGGCACAAGATTGGGACACAAATTGACAATACCGACAAGTAAGGCAAAATTTTGGCATCCTTCTCTTGCCTTGACCACTAAACACCCTACTAATGAGATGGGGCACAGGTGCAATGCAGGAGACTCTGACGTCCACAGCAGACACCTTGAGTCTACAAAGGAAAAAACCTAAACCTGCAGCGGAAGATTACCATCTGCAGTTTGGATCGCCAATGTCACTGAAATAAACCAATTTACAAACATTGCTTATCCTGTGTGCAAACAGTGTAAGATCTTAGAAATCCCTCCTAATGATTAATAATCACCAGAGGTCACCGGGTACAACTAATACCATGGGAGTAGGGTAGTAGCCAACTGTATACATGTGATTAAACACTGCAATGGTTACTCAGCATAGCTAGATAAATGTGTGGTGGTAAACATACTGGTCTCCTGGCACCCTGATATGAGGGGTGGGCTTGGGGTTTGAGGTTTGAGGCTTGCAGTCACTCAGAACTTAATGAGAATGGCAGTAAAGGTTCTTCAGGCCTAGTCAGCGCTGAAGTAGCATATGACCGCAAACTTTTGTGCCCTTCAATTATCCGGTACACAGCTTGAATGAACAATAAATTCATCTTTAATGTGAGTCATGCAGGTGGGCTTTTAACTACCGTATTTTCTCGCATATTAGCTGCCTCCGCGTATAAGCCTTACCCTTAAAATTGCCTAAAATCGTTGAATTTTACAACTTCTCTCATATAAGATGCCCCCTGATTCACAATTTTCACCTCCATATTCATGGTTTTATATGGAGTATAAATCTGTTACTTTGAAGGGAAAATCTCAAGAAAAATCATCCCTCCCACATGGTATTTCTGAGATACTGAATGAATCGAAAGGATTGTCTGTTGGATTGCACATTCCGAAAGGGCATTGCCTGCACATAGACAAATTCAAAAAGGAAGTCACGTGAGCAGTACAATCTGGAAGTGTGTCCATAGCGGTCTAGTTTGTCATCCCTAGGTAAGATGGCGGCGCCCTGAGTGAGCAATGGCAGGCACAAGTAAGTGAGTTTTTTCACATTTTATGCAAGATACGTTTTTTTCCTCCTCAATTTCATTTATAGAAGTCAAAATAAATTTTGTTTAGTGTTTTATCTGTTTATCCTTTCTCTATTTTGAAAAACATGACCTTATCGTCCGCATTGTCTTGCGTTATGGCGTTTCGTCTTTGTCACCTTGCAGTTTTGTGCATGTCAAGTGTAATTTGTGCGAATATAAGCCATACCCTCGATTCAGTCATTTATGAGCAACAAATACGGCATATATGCGAGAAAATACAGAATCGAGCCCGCACCGAAGTCAAGCGAGTGAACTTCTACACCATCAAGCGGCTCCTTTAAAAAAAAAAAAAAAAAAATCTATGTATTTCTATACATTTCTTTTTAAATGCTGCAATCATGAAAGTGTGAAAACATCTCTCAAAGAGTAGCTAGACATTTACCATAGACTTCACTGTATGTTAAGGTTGGAATTAAATAAAAGCAAGCTTTCGGCTACCCCATCTGGAGAAGCAACTGGCAAAGCTACTTGCAAATATGTCATATAAATATAATTTATACTGTCGTAAAGTCCATTTCAACATTTTTACGGATGGACACTTTGTTGGACATGTGCTGAGGTGCAGTTTTCTTTGGACACTTCCTTCGATTTTCTTCATATGTGGAGCTTTGGTTAATTTTCTCCATTTTTATCTCCAGAGAAAGGACAAGCCTGTTTGATTTTAATTGACAACACTAGTAAAAGGTGATTTAAAAAAAATCTAAATGTCATGATTAACAGCTGTCCTTAGGTTAAAAATAATGAAGAGCGTGGTTATTTTATCAGCAAGTTTCATGTCAGCCAACTGGCAAACACACACTGCGAGCAGCGCGAGTGAACCTAAACCATCAACATGTGGGTGGAAAAACAAGCCTTGGAGCAGATGAGATGCTATAAAATTTTGCTGAGGAAAGGAAACTGCAGAAAGCATATGATAGTCAGTCATTTTTGAATTATAAATGACAAGTCTAGCATATGATCGACTAATTTTTACATCATGGAGCCGATTCCACTATTAAAACCACTAAGAAGTATATTATCCAACATGCTTTATAAAAATAGTTTTTCTTGTATAACATACCAAAATTACAATGTACAGTTTAGTGTGTGTGCCGAGTCAGTAGAGACCTAATAATGTATCATTATGGTATGTCTGATTAACAACACGAATGCTCGTCAAAAATTGCCCCCAAGATGCTACACTGTCCTCTCCTTAACTGTGTATCACTGATAGTAAGAATGGGCGCAACACAGTGACCAGCATTAAATTATACCGAAGCAACATACCACCCAGCCGCTTGTAAATCTTCTTTTCATGAACCCCCCACCCCCTCCCCATGTCCTTTACCCACGCCAATTTGACCCAGGCAGACATTTTTCATCATTGCACTCAACATGAGACAACAGAGGGTTGACTGTCGTGTCTTTTCTATCCTCCAGTGCATTCTCTTTTTGTATAAAATCTCTCAAAAACTCTGAGTCACTGTTTCCTTTATGCATCTATTTTAAAATTTAACACGTAAACATACTGTACAACACAGCATCTAATTACTGGGTGCTCAACCCTACTTTAATATGAGTCTTGTTTGATGAATCAGAGGGTTTTTTTCCACTCATGAGACAAATCCCTTTGCATAATGCAAATACAAAGTTTGAACAATTATTATATGTCAACAATAGTCGATTTGGTATCAATTGTGCAACCAGGTCTTCAGCAGTGTAGGAGGAGGCTGTTTACCAATATTCACAGATGGCAGACTAATTCAATGATATTGCTTCATAGCAACATATTTTGTGCAGAAAACTGACATTATTCACATATAGAGGCTAGAAAGTCAATATAGCAAGCGACAGGAAGAGATAAGAAAAATAAAAACAAGAAGAAAAAACAGTCAACCTGCCCCCTGCAGGCATTTAACCTTGAAGTGTGACTCATGCAGAACTTCCTGCAGGAATGATGAAGTACTTTCCTAAAGTTCATTCGTTTTCTGAACCGCTTATCCTCAAGAGGCACTGGAGCCTATCGCAGCCAACTATGGGCACCAGGTGGGGGACACCCTGAATTGGGGGCCAGCCAATCACAGGGCAGAATGAGACAGACAACCATTCACATTGACAGTCATACCTTTGGGAAATTTAGAGTGTTCAACCAGCCTACCCTGCATTTTTTGGGGATAGTGGGAGGAAACTGGAGTACCCAGAAAAAACCCACACAAGCCCAGGGAGAAGTCCACACAGTAAGGACCCACCTGGGATTGAACCCTCGACCCCAGAACTGTGAGGCCAATGCGCTAACCACTGGCCTACCGAGCTGCCTATCTCTCCTAAATTAAAAAAATAAAGTATGATCCTGGAAGAAAAAGGTGGACATATTATAATGTATAAGATTGTAACAGTTAAAGAAAACGGTTGGATTTTTGATGACAAGTGGATAAGCTTACAAAATGGTACAAAAAGACTCACAAAATATTAGAAAATACACTTGCAGCATCTGATATCTGATATGATATTTTTCTTTGGTTAACATGGGCAGAGTAAAGACCTACTGTAAAAATGTGTGTATATGGTACTCGGACGTTTCGTCGAAAGACGTTTGGTCCCCGGACGTTTGGTCGACCGAACATTTGGTCGACCGGACGTTTGGTAGAACGGACGTTTGGTAGAACGGACGTTTGGTAGAACAGACGTTTGGTCGCTGGGTTGTTACTGTTGAAACCAGCTCTCAAAATTGTAATCAAGAGAGAGAGAGAGATGGTGAGTTTAATATCTAAATATCTAATATCAAAATATCAACAGTAAACTTTCTGTCATAATTTGACAGCGAGCGAACCCGGCGACCAAACGTCTGTTCTAGAAAACGTCTGTTCTACCAAACGTCCATTCTACCAAACGTCCGGTCGACCAAACGTTCGGTCGATCAAACATCTTTCGACGAAACGTCCGGTCACGGTGTACGAAACGTCCGGGGACCAAACGTCTTTCGACGAAACGTCCGGTCACGGTGTATATAGTCCATTCATCTCCATAAAAAGACAGAAGTTTCAAGAAAAGTGAAAAAATCTCACATATACTATATAATTAATGCATTTACATAGCAGAGTCCACCTGCCATTTTGAAAGCAACTTTTTTAGATGATCACAATAATTATAGACCATGTTTCACCAATTGAATTTGTTGAAAAATACTTTAAAATAAGTCAACAAGAGAGGGTAGGGAGAAACCATCTTTTCTGTCTGGGTCATTTTGTTGCTAATTCTCGGTGGTGGTCCCCATTAAGCGGGAAAAAAAGTTTGGGGAAAAATGCCTTAGTGTTTATCTTTGTATGAAGGGTGCAGATAAAGTGCAGTGTTCAAAAGTCTACTGCTGTGTTCTTAATATAGCATAGTACTCTCAAATGAGAATGAAACATTTGCTGAGTAGAGCCTCATGAGGAAATTCCACACATTTGGAAATAGAAAGTGGCTCTTTGTCACATTCACTATTCTATTTTCTTGCAGCTATGATTCATGGCCCAAAAATGTTAATCAATCCTTCTGTTTGTTTGGTTTTAGTGGAGCTCAAACGGCCATCTGTCATTTGGCCAATCTCAATTTGCGCTTCAGTCAATCACATTCAAATGAGGAGCATGATCCGTACATTCTCATTAATATGTATACTTTTTGAAATGTAATTTTGGCATTTCTACCACAGAACTCATTTGTCTAATAAGGTATACTAGCGAGACAGTCCCATATACTCGCATTTAATTGAAGGTAAATATGTTATTATTTTATTCCTGTTAATTAATTCTAGGGTGGTACGATGGCCTCACTATTCTGAGATTGACAGTTCAATCCGCAGTGGCATAAGACCTTCTTGTGTGGAGTTTACATGTACTCTCCGTGACTGCGTGGCCTTTCTCTGGGTACTCCGTTTTCCTCCCACATTCCAAAGACATGCATGGTAGTCTGATTGGACACTCTAAATTGCCCTTAGGCATGAGTGCGAACATGAATGGTTGTCTGTCTCTTTGTGCCCTGCGATCGGCTGGCAACCAATTCAGGGTGACCCCAGCCTGGTGAACGAAGTTAGCTGGGGTAGGCTCCAGCACCCTCGCAATTATTAAAAGAATAAGCGGCTCGGAAAATGAATAACTAATATTTTCTATCAAGATTTGAGTCAAAAGCAGAGGCAACTCCATCTTTAAAAATTCGAAACACATAATATTGTCATTAGCGGCCCAGTGGATTAAGTGGTTAGCAAGTCGGCCTCACTGCTGTGGGTCTTGGGTTCAAATCCAAGTGGGTCCACCCGTGTGGAGTTTGCATGTTGTTCCCGGGCCTGCGTGGGTTTTCTACGGGTAGTCCGGTTTCCTCCCACATTCCAAAAACATGCATGGTAGGCTAATTGGACACTCTGTATTGCCCCTAGGCTGGCCACCAGTTCAGGGTGTCCCCTCCCTCTGGCCCGAAGTCAGCTGGGATAGGCTCCAGCACCCCCCATGACCCTAATGAGGAAAACAGAAAATATTTTTACATATTTATTTTGAGATTTTCAAAAATGCCTTTTGAACTAAAAACAACACAAACAGAAAAAAAAGAAAACTTTGGAGTAAAAAATGGCTATTAATGATTTATTAATCATTATTATGATTATAATTATGATTATAATGATTATTAAGGATTTACCAATTTCGTCATACGCAGTTTCTGGGTATGGTGACAATTAGGCTTTTTATCGAGTCAATGATGATGACAAAGCCTATGTCCGATTATTATTATTATTTAAAAAGGGGAAACACCTGAAATATTGTAAAACAGAAAGTCGGCACTCATCATTTACTTTCTCGGGCCGCACAAAATGATGCGGCGGGCCAGATCTGGCCCCCGGGCCGCCAATTTGACACCTGTGTTTTGGATTGGACATATAATGGGTTTACCATGCCTCTTTTTGTGTGTGTTTAGCACATGCAAAGCACCCATAAGAGGCTGAGTCACTAAACACACATGTATCCCTACAAACAGTGAATAGGTGGTCAGTGCAGAGCTGTACATAAAGGTATCATACTTGTATCATTGCACTTGTCTGTTTTATAGCATGCTCAGAAAAAAAGATGCATTTTCCACGGACGCACGCGCGCACTGTGACGTATTGGACTGGACTCTTACCATTTCAGTCTTTAGTTTTCTGATCTTTTCATCCAGGCTCTTCTTCCCCGTCTCCTTTTCGGTTTCCTCCACAGCGGGGGTCAGTTCGTCTTTTCCCCGGAGAGAGGATGCCTCTTCCCGCATCCACCTGAGCAAACCCTCGGGTGTCTTCCGGCCGATTTTCGCTTCTATGTCTCTCAGGTCCGGAGTGTTGTCACAAAAAGTTCCTTCATCCATCATGGTCATTTAGCGCTGGTCAAAAGGAAATGTTGGAGAAAATATTTCCTGCAGTTGTGATGTTGCTTTCTGTGCAAATGTCAGTAAACGCAGCAGTCCACATGCGAACACAGCGGAGGCAGATTGCGACAGCCTGGAAAAACAAACTGTCAGCATCCCACGCAACAAGGAGCGTTTATCAAAGCTAAATATAACGGAAAGAGATCCCAAGTGTGTGGCTCAAGACTACGTATGAGTGCTCCCGACTGGAAGCCCCCCTAATACCCTTGGCTAAACTGCGCACATTCCACCTGCATGATGACAGCCGCCTGCCTCACCGCAGAGAAGCAGGGAACTCGAACTCAAGTCTGTCAAGGCCACCTGAAAGTGTCATCGCTTCCGGTAAATCCTTTCAAAGTTAAACAGCGCAGGAAACACGTCGGGCTTCTGCTGAAAGTACCAAAACAGGACAATAAAACATGGGCAGGTTAAAAAAAGGCTTAACCCAAATTCAAAAATGAGTACAAAATTATTTAAGGCACTCTCAAAATAATCAAAATTTGCATATTTTAACATGAAGCTTTATTGAATTGAATGCTTTTATTGTTATGATACAAGTATAATGAGATTTAAAGCTGCACAAAGTGCACAATTAACAACAGACAAATAAATAATCAATAAATAATAAATAAAGACTGAGAGGAAAACCACGCAGGCCTGGGGAGAACATGAGATATGTTAGGATTATCTCGCTGCGTTTGTCCAAACCGTGCATTGTAAGAAGTTGAAATTTTTATGGTGGCCAGAAACGGCTGTCGGATCCTAATAGACGAGTGATTGAATTTCTTCAAGTGTGTAAACTCAATCTTTTATTTGTTAAAGCTGAAACCAGAGTTGATGTATGAATCATTGTTTTTACATTATGTCCCTAAACGCACCGCTTGGTTGATTGGTCGTAAGGAGGGGCGCCTTCAGACGTCATTAACAAGAGACATTTTCGGAAGACTTTCCGCCAGCGAGTTTCCAGGTGCTCCCTGAAACACTTTCTTTCTGTCGTGACGGGAAAACTCAGCGAGATACGATGCTGCTGGCAGCGCTAAACCAATGTAGTTGTAAGGTAGGACGCCTTTCCACGTTATTTACAAACTTTACTTTTGGAAGAATTTACGCCAGCGATTTACAGGTGAGCACACACGCGCTCGCGCTACGTTTGTCCAAACCGTGCATCGTAAAGAGTTGAATTTTTTTATGGTGGCCAGAAACGGCTGTTGGATCCTAATAGACCTAATAATCCTAATGATTGAATTTCTTTACCTTCTCTAAGCGCGTAAACTCAATCGTTGAGCATTTGCAAGGATTATCGATTAGTATGCCTGACCAGAAATATGTTAACTTGCTGCTCTCTTGTGGTAGTTTTAAGTATTACACTCAGCAGATTTGGAAAAACCCATACCTCCAGTGCATCCGCTTAGTAATTAATGAATAATTTAACCTTAAATAGAAAGGCTATCAAAATAAAAGCAGCTGCTACTGTGGTTGCCAGTAATTATAATCATAATTTCCTGAACTATGCAACAGCACCGCTATTTTGTGAGTTTTTATTTTTGTCATATTTTCACTTTGGTTTACAATGTTTTAACAAAAATAACACCCAAACATTGCTTAAATTGGTAAAATTTGTCAACCTTTTTTTTGAAATTGACCATCAGTTTTCCTTACTAATTCCAAAAAGGCATATTCCTGCTTCTGTATACCTGTACATAATTGTATAAACATTTGTTGTGCTATGCTAACTGAAAATTTTCTTTCTCATCTAACCCATTTTTCAAAGGAGAATTTTTTTTATAGCACAACAACTGTCTTTTGGTTCTAAACGAGCAAGGGGGACCGGCGAAGCACAGCAAAATGAATTTATCTGATTTTGATATTGATAGAGACTAGTATATGTATTTGAGTGAAATAAGTTTCATCGAAATTACTGACAATATAACTCCCAAACATTTAATTCAAGTGGGGGGACCGGCGAATCATATAAATTCATTTTGTCGTGGTGTCATTGTACAAGTTATACATAAAAAAACATATTCCTTATTAGTTCAAACAGGGAAAATTGGATATTGGAGCTCATCCATAATAACCATGGCTTTATTTTGATATTTTTTTGATATATTTCGATATATTCACTCATTTTCTGCTCCCTAAATTCTATATAATTTGGAATTTTTATATTGTGACAAACTATTATGCCACTGATTTCACTCCCCAAAAGAGCATGTAAGCTCTTTTCTGGATAAAAAGGGTAATTAAACATTTTTTTCCCAAATCCCTAAAAATATGCTGAGATTTTTTTATTTTTTTACATTTAGGTAAAACTGACTGTAATTGTTATGTATTCAATACAATAACTGTGATCAGATGTGTGCTTGTTTGAGACAACTTATAATTCAAACCGACAGTTTTTGCTTGTTCGGGGTAACGTTTGTTATCTACTTTTACTGTATCTTTAACAGGAAACTCCAGTTACATTTATAAATGAAGATACTCTTCCACGTATGTATGAAGTGAGTAACAGGCTGTGCTATTTACAAAAAAGTGAGGGTTGGGCAAAGCTTTGATTAATGAAGGCTTCTGCAAACACAACCATGTTGTGTAACATATTAGTAATGCAACCAGAAGACTGTACGGACCAATGAAAACCCAGTCATTTAATGCACAACAAACATATTGCAAGGGTGTAACATTGGCTATTATGACTGATAAGGGATCAGAGTAGAAGGAGGAGTGGGAACATATAAAGTATGGATTAGTGCAGCCTTCCTGGAACCCTTTGAATTATTTTATTGTGCTACTCTTAGCTTCTATAAATAAATCAGATCAAATCAAAAGCCTTTTGTCATTATACAACAGCTGCATATAACAAAATTAGTGGTGCTACTCCACAAAGTGCATGTTTCAGTAAAAACAGAAATAAGTAATTAAAAAAGTCATGTCTGGGCAAGGTAATTAAACTAGAAAGAACTATAATAAGCAAGACTTCCACCTGTTTTATACCCAGCTGTGAGTTAATAGGTGAACATAATGACAACAGGTTTGTGATTTCTGAGTAGCAAACATTTCAAATTTTGTTTGTTTTCGTATTTCTCCCACTATGCCTTGTGTCCATTATTAAGTGGGTTAACACAGGGTTATTTTGAGGGCAAAACAATCTTTATCAACACATACCCCAATCCCCCTTTATTACCTCTAATCATTATCACCTGTGTAAAAACAAATATACCAATGAAATATTATTTTATTTTCATGCAATCAGACTAGTTACCATGGTGACCACCATGGCAACGGTGATCCAAGAGTTTTTTTTTAACACCTACATGTTTTCCACAGATAGCTAAAAGGTACACACGAAACAAGCTCTAAGTGGTGTCGTGATAATTTTGTACTCTTCAAGATAGTCTAATGTAAGAAAATGTGCCACCATATTAAGACAATGTCATAAATTATCACTCTGATGACATGCCTTTTTAATTTTGTAATGCTTGCTTAATGCAGTGCTGCTCTTTAAGCGATAGGAGGTGTTGCACTGCATTACTGGCAACCACAGTAGCAGTGGATGTAACAGTTTTGTAAAATGCAATGGCTCTTAATAGCTGTTGTACTTCTTCTACACATGAGCATCACAAAATGATCTGCTTTTATTTTGATAGCCTTTCTATTTAAGGTTAAATTATTCATTCATTTAAACTTGGTGCGATATCCATGCATATGTTCTTCACACACTTAAGTGTTCTGATTCAAACATAAAAGTCACAGATGGTCAAATTGTATGGGTAGATCTAAGTATTCATTAGAAAGGTGAATGAATACCTGTATTCCTTATAAGACTCTATTCTACTTCCTGGTAACTCCCTAGTCCAACCTGTTCAACCAGTCTAGAACAGGTGAGTGCCGACATTGAGTCAAATTAACAAAAGCCTGCGAGCGCTGGGGAGAATTAGCTCCATTATTTTAGCATTAGTCAGGAGCAAGAAAAAAATCATTGTAATAATTGTCCATCCTGCTCTGCCATGACTTATTTTTGTAATTAAGCCTATGTAGGAGGATTGGCAGGAGAGAAAAGGGTCATGGACTCGAATACAATAGAGGACATTGAGTCGCTGATGGAGGACATGGACTACATTCCGGGGCACTTCCACCTGGACCTAAACCTCAATTGTGATTCTACTGGACCTTTGAAACTGAGACAAAGAGACACTTACCTAAAACAGGAAAGTCTCAAGGGAGAACTGGAGGCTGAAGCTGGATATCTACAGTATGCTGTTCGTAATCTTCTGGGTCTTCTGGCTTTTCACCTCGACCACCTTCAAATTGCAGAGGAAATATTCCGGTGATAACATGTGTACAGTTTATTTCTTACCTAACCCTAATCAAGTTAGATTTTTTTGGAATCCACTGTTGTATGTTTTGTAGTTTTTGCACAAGAGCTTTACAGTACAGTCGAGAGGTTCAACTCTCTCGCCCTTGGGATAAATGTGTCATCGTGAGCTAACTCAGCAGGTAGAGAGGGGTAAACACCACAATGAAAATACACGCAATCCCTAAAGACTCAAGATTATAATGCTAAACTTGTAATGTACCTACTACAATATGTCCAGTGACAAAAGTTGGGCACCTGTAAAAATGAAAAACGATGTGTATATATATTTATATTTATGTATATATGTGTGTACATATACATATATACGTACATATATATATATACACATATATATACACACACATATATACACATATACATATATATACGTACATATATATATATATATATACACACATATATATATATATATATATATATATACACATATACACATATATATACACATACATATATACACATATACACACATATATACACATATACACACATATACACACATATACACACATATACACACATATACACACATACACACACATACCCACACATACCCACACATACCACACATACGCACACATACCACACATATGCACACATATACACACATACATATACACATATACATGTGTGTATATGTGAATGTGTGTATATATGTGTATGTATATATGTATATAGTATATTATATATATGTATGTATGTATATATATGTATATATATATGTATATGTGTATATATATATGTATATATATGTGTATATGTGTATATATGTGTGTATATATATGTATATATATGTGTGTGTATATATATATGTATATATGTGTATATATGTATATATGTACATGTATGTGTGTATATATGTATATATATGTACATGTATGTGTGTATATATGTATATGTGTATATATGTGTGTGTATATATATATATATATTTATATATATATAATATATACATAATATATTGGGAGGATGAGCGGTACAGATTATGAATGAATGTAATAATACTTTAAAGCCGTTAGCTGGCTATCGTGAATTAGTTTATTGTGGATTCTCATCTCCCGCGTTATCCGAAGTCTGATCGCGGGGACAGCACTAAAGCAGGGAGGCCCAGACTTCCCTCTCCCGAGCCACTTCATCCAGGTCTTCCGAGACCCAAGGCGTTCCCAGGCCAGCCGGGAGACATAGTATCCCCAGTGTGGCCGAGGTTGGCCCCGTGGCCTCCCCTCGGTTCGATGTGCCCGTAACACCTCCCAAGGGAGGCCTCCTGGGGGCATCCTGATCAGATGCCCGAGCCAACTCATCTGGCTCCTCTCAATCCGGAGGAGCAGCGGCTCTACTCCGAGCCCCTCCCGGATGACCGAACTTCTCACCTTAACACATTGTGGATTGAATATTCATAATATCCATGTTTATACCTTCTCATATCAAATCCAAAATACATATGAGGTATATTTAAAGAATGCATTGCTTACGATACATTTCTCATCATGGCTGCCAAACAGGAACAGTCTTATTCTCATAAGAATGGAAGATAACCGGAACACGCCTGCTAAAGTTGCACGTGTTGAAATCGCTCACGTTTGACAATTTAAACTCAAGTAACAAGTTAGACACTAGCGACTTCACTATTAGGCATAGTTTCTCCAATCCATACGTTTTTTTTGTCATCAGTCATCACTGCCTGCATATACCACACTTCAGGCTATGAGTCGCTCTATAGAAAAGAATCATTAACATTTTTTTTAATGTATTGGCTTTATTGTCATTGCACAAAATATAAAAGAAAACACAGCAGCCAAGTTTGGCAATGAAATGTCATTGCTCGGCTTCCGGATTACAACATGTCGGGGTTAAAATATTTTTTAAAAGATAACATCTAAACAGTATTATGAAAACAGGAGCTAAAAATATTATATAACAGAAGCTAAATGTTATCCGGAGTGCAATGGAGAATAAATAGATAAACAGGATAAAAACAAGAAAAAACATAATATTTTAACTTGATGCTAATTTTCTAAGGTTCCATATTGTAGATGAGTTACTATTAATAAAAGAATAAAAAATAAACATATTACTTTGGGTTCCCTTAAATAATTTCATATATAAATTACTCTAGTATAAATTGCATGCATGGTCTAACTATGGAAAAAATGGAAACTTAATAGAAAAATACGGTAGTATTTAAAAATATGTATCATGTTTACATGAAAAGAAAGTAGCCTTAAATAATCATTTCTGTTCTATGCTGTTATTTTAACTCAACCCCCTAAAAATGTCACACTTTAGGCTATATAAGCCACAATACTACCATTTTGTACACAATTGCGGATTACATGACCCAAAATACGACATCCACGTATATGTAGGACAGGTCAAGAAGGTTAAATATTCTTCGTGGCCACTAACAACTAAAATGTGGTCACTGCCGAAATTTAATACAGTGGTAGCTCGACATACGATCTTAATCCTTTCCGGGACTGAGATCGTATGTCAAGCTTTTCGTAACTCGAGTGGACGTTTCCCATTGAAATGAACTAAAAACAAATTAATTCGTTCCAACCCTCTGAAAAAACACCAAATACAGGATATTGGATTGGAAAAAATGTTTTATTTCTACTAATTCGCCATCTATTAACAAAGTAACACATAACTAGTGGTTTAATAGTAATAAAATGTGTTTAATAGAAGTAAAATTAGACGCATTTCGTGGAGGGTAGAGACAGTGACATACACAGAGGCGGGGTGTTCGGGGGGACTTTATCCACGGCAACAATGCACTCGTAAAACGAACAAACAAATTTAAATTAACTTGGATTAATATATACAGACACTCAAACATACGTTTAATGTAACTTTACACAAAACTGAATTCTAATTTTGTTTTAATCTTTTTTTACCTTCGTTTTCCGGGTTAGCGGTTTGCCACGCCTCCAACCTCACGTTCGCTATCGATGGGCTGTTTGCTGTTGTATTCCCTTCAAAATATTCCGAAAATTATGCACACAAATGTCCTCACAATAGGATAATGCACGACCACTTGCCAATGAGAAGTAGTCTTGAATGAGCGATCGCGGGAGCTAACAGGCTAAGGAAGGAATAACAGGAAATGCAACAGCTGAGCTTACCCACGTATTGATTGTGAGTAAAAAAACTTTTATTCTGAGAAAGGGTGCCATTGGCTATTGGTTTTGTGTGCACGAGTATACTTCATTACCCAGAAAGCCCTCTTTTTGCCCGCGCATGCGCGTTGTGCGTTTTCTGGTCCATGTTTAGCGGATAAATCGTTCAGTGCTCGTAGATATGTGTTATACACAAAAGAGATGCGGCAAAAAGACAGTTGATAAACAGCCTCCCATGTCATGGCCACCTGGCTTTGTCGCATCTCGAAATTTTGATCGTATCTAGGGCGAATTATTCGATTGAAATTTTCATCGTACCTCGAGCATGTCGTAGGTAGAGCTGATCGTAGGTCGAGGTACCACTGTATTGTGTCTAGGGAATGGTAAATGGTGGTATCCATGTAGCCAAACTGTTATCATTTTAATCAATTTAATTAACCCTCGTTGAATTGTCGATTTGGGCTTTTCAGGGGCATTTGTAAAGAAGATCAAGGGAACCTCAATGCCTGGGCTAACCTGGGATATGTGTATGACAAGTTGGGAAGAGAGCTGGATGCTGCAGAATGTGTGGAGAAAGTATCCCAACTGATGGGCTTAGGTGCAGGAGAGACCACTAAGGAAGACAGCAGGCAAATGGCGGCCCGCTGCCTGGCGGAGCAGGCCTATGTTTACCCCTACGATGTGGAGCTGGAGCGAGAGGATGACTTGAGGGAAAGACTGGTCGCAGCCCTGATGCTCTATAATAGAGCCCTGGACTATGGCGGTCATCTGGTGAGGTGGAATCATGATTGTAAGAAAGTAGAATTTAGGCCAGAATCAATTTGTAACACTATTTTTCAGATACCATTAGAAGAAAAAAGAAGCTGGTACTTTAAGATGGCAACCATTTATATCAGGTAGCACACTATCTATTTAACTAAAATGTACAGTTCTGAGTTTTTCTGTCTTTCTTTCTTCTCCTTGCAGACTGGATGACATAGTGAAGACCAAAGAGGAGGCTGAATACTCCAGGCTCTCACATTTTAATAAGGGGCTAAGGCTTCTCAGAGAAACACTCCAATCTGATAAAACACAACAAAAGGGTAAACAGAACTTATCATCCCATCTCATATCAGATACAGTGTCTACACGTGAACTACACAGGGATGCACATAATGTACAAATGTAGATGATCTAAACCAAGGGTGTCAAAATCGGGTTTGTTCGCAGGTCGCATTAACGTCAACTCCATTTCATGTGGGCCGAACCATTTTAGATATAATATTTAGTTTGTTTTTTTAAACCGGATTAAAAGAACTGGATCAAAAGCCCTAACTATTCAGTTTTTATAGATAGATCTAAAACAATGTTTATTTGAGCATTTTTTCTTAGTAAGGGGAAAAAGTCTTTTAATCACTTGTTTTTCATTTCAAAAGGAAACAAAATATATATATATATTTTATTATGTTCAATATTAAAGTGGAAAACAGAAAATATTTGTATTTTGGAATTTTACAAAATGCTTTTGGAACTAAAAACACAAAAGAAAAAAAATGGATTTAAAAAATTGCTATTATTGATTTAAAAAGCGGAAAATCAGGAAATATAGGTAATATACATCTGTAATATTTATTAGAATTTGATCCTAAAACAGAAAGTCGGCACTCATGGTTTACTTTCTCGGGCCGTGCAAAATGATGGGGCAGGCCAGATTTGGCCCCCAGGCTGCCACTTTGACACCCGTGATCTAAACTGTGAGAGTCAAAGAGCCACCACACCTGACACCAGAATATAAATTTAAAAATTTTAATCTGCCAAATTATTTTTTAAATATACACATTTTTTGAATGGCCCTGATGAATTTGAGTGTGTTTTAAGAGAGAAATAAAAATAACAGAAACGAGGCAAAGATAAGAAGTCATTTGGCCGGGTGCCGCATGTGGCTCGAGAGCTGCGTGTTCGCCACCCCTGATCTAAACTCTCATCCCCAGCTCTTTCCTGGTGTTACGTTGGCATCATGCTGGAGAGGCAGGATGACTTCACCACAGTGCCCATGTCGATCCACGACTGCGGATACTCAGCCACTGATCCCCTAACCTGCTATGGGAATGTATGCTCAATATACACCTGTGCAAATTTGGATTAGTTGGAGAGTACACCTTCAAACAAATATTTTAAATGTGATTTGCAGGCCATAAAGTTGGCTAATAATGATGCCTTCATCCTGAACCTCCTGGCCAAGCTGTTCTTTCTGCTGGGTAAATATGAGATGGCCACAGGGATCTGCAACATGGCTCTCGATGTGCTGCCGGATCCAGAAATCAATTGGCAGGCGTATTGTACCCTTGCCAAGGTACCGGACAAACACACTTCCCCAAATATTTTTGAAATATCTGTTGAAATAGTAAGCATGATTTAGACTAAGATTTTTGCAGGCGACCAGTAACACATTTGCACAGGCATTTGCTGCTTTTATGAAAAATACATTTTGCACAACTCCAACATAGAAATTTAACTGTCAGACACACTTAGTTTTCTGTTCCCGGGGTAACGTATGGCCTTTCCAAGAAGGGTCGACACCAGAACTGTAAAACCCATAGAAACATTGTTCTGTTTGAAGACAAGCAGTATGTTATGAGACTAGTTGATTTATTCTCGGATATACTTTCACATATGAAGACCGGAGGTGGTTTAGTGAGAAGCGAAAATGTATGCATAGGTGATAAAACCTAGTAATTCAAAGCCTATAAGGAGTCTGTGATGATGAAATATGTTGGTCGGACTCTCCTCTGTCTTAGCCGTAAATAGGCTGGGGAGACATTTATTCCTATTTAATAGAAATCTCTGAGTCCTTCACTCGAGGAAAATTAGTGGCTTTCAAAAGTATTGAGGCCTACGATTATTTTGTTTCAAGAAAAAGTTCGGGCAAAAAGTAGATTGTATATGCGGCATTTTTTAAAATCTTTTGATCTCTAATATTAGCATACTCAGACTCGTATCATTATTTCCCTTGTATTGTTATCAATCTGCCCACATTTTTGCTAGTTGATCAAATTTGATCTGTAATATATCTGGAACTTGAAATGCAAACCCTTTGCGGTATATTGTTTTTGGGTCAAGATTGACCGTTTTTAAGTTTGGCACGTAAAAAGTACCATTGTTTTTTCAACAGAACGCAATTCAAAGCATATTACAATTTTCTACTCATTAAATTAAAGCTCTTTGTAATATAGTTGCATATATTATGATACTTATAGATACATGTCTATGCAAACTTCATGTGGCGCATGTTGGGCTCCATTTGATAAAGCCACATGGCTGCGATCTATTTACGTATAAAAATGCATATTTATGAAAATATATTTTTATATTGAACATGACCTATACTTAAAATGTTTATTTTAAAAAGAAAAATGAATCAACACCAATACTGTTAATGCATTTTAATTTTATTACATTAAGGTGTTGGTCAGTAACACAACTTTATTGAATACAATTTATTGTAGGCCAATTGTGATAAGTCCACAATTTCATTTCTAAATTAACTAGTAGTAAAAGCTTTTTGAGCAACATTAACTGTGTGGAAAAGCACTATATAATCATACAACAATGCTAATTTAACAGAACTATAGGTTTAATCTCACGATCACCTGTCACCATTTCTTTTGTTTTGCATCATCCTTTTCAGAGTGAAATTGGGAAGAAAAAATACACAGGAAGACTGAGCTATCAACCTCACTTAAGCCTTCATAATTCATGCAAAACATTTTAATTACAGATTAAATATGGTAGTTCTTCCAAGAATCCAATGTGAGAAATGAAACCACCACGTTACACAACAACCTCCTATTCTGAGCATGCTGGTATATTCTTTCCTTTAGATCAACACAACACTTTACGTCAAGGACCTAGAAAAAGCCAAATGTGGAGAAGGTGGTGTACCAGACCGTCAAATGTTAACTGAGGCCCAGAAAAACTTGGAAAAAGTCTTGGCTGTGTGTCCTTGTTTGAGGACTCACCTGGAGATTGCACAGGTAAGAAGGATTCCCTTTTTTTAATCATGCATTGTATATGTTTTAATTCATTTTTCATCTTCTTCGTTAGGTGTACTACTACATGGGTGTAGATGCATTGCGGGAGAGCCTTCTGGTGGATGAGGTAGCAATAAACAGTGCCTTGGTAAGTCTGTCCCAGGCCCGACTGTACGAACAGGGAGACAGCTTGCCTGACCTCCACTTGCTCAAGGGACGTTGCCTCCTCCTCAAGGGCGAGGAACAAAATGCTGTAGACTGCTTCAGATATGCTCTGGACCTAGAACGACCGACGATTACGGATACCACGGCCTTGCGGTACCTTCTCCAGGCCTTACTGGCTGTGTTCATGCAGGGGAGCCCTGATTCCAACCAAATTATCAACCAGATGGAGCAGTGTTTGAAGAAGGCTGAGGAGAAGTACCCTGAGGATGTGGTGAGGGCGGAGCTCCGATGCCTTTACAGAAGAAACACTGCGGAGGTCACAGAGCTGTCGAAAGCTCTCATCAGAACGGGACGACTGGAGCTGGTCAGAAGGCTACTGCAGACAGTAGCACCTACAAAAACTGCTAAGAAGAGAACACTTACAAAATCGTTTTCTTGTGCATAAACACACGTAGGTGGTTGTTTTGACTCATGAGGAAAAAAATGGCATGAGTGCATTTCAGGTGACGTGAAAGCTAAACTGTACTGTAATGAAGTTCTGCTTCTACTGGATATGTACTATACTATATGTTTTGACGAAAGTTTGGCGACACTCTTTTTCCTTGTCGACGATAATGTCAAATATTTATTCATCTTATTAGACATGCTTCATAACTGAGCAAAGAATACCCCGAGATTTGGTACAAACGTAAAGCTGGCATGCAAAATGACTTGAATGGCTGGACATCGTAAGGCTTTTTCTTTTAAAAAAAGTGGTCTATGTAAAGTAAAGCTTTTATTTGTTTAAAAAATAAATACTATGTATATATAGTCAGGCTTTTTTCTTTAAAAATGACCATGTATATTAAGGGTTTTTATTAAAAAATGACCATGTATAGTAAGGCTTTTTTATTTAAAAAAAAACGACCATGTACAGTAAAGCGTTTTTCTTAAAAGACGACATAGTATAGTAAGGCTTTTTTTCTTAAAAAATGACATAGTATTGTAAGGCTTTTTTCTTAAAAAAAACGACATAGTATTGTGAGGCTTTTTTTCGTAAAAAACGACATAGTATAGTAAGGCTTTTTTCTTAAAAAACAACATAGTATAGGCTTTTTTCTTTAAAGACGACATAGTATAGTAAGGCTTATTTTCTTTAAAAACGACACAGTATAGTAAGGCTTTTTTGTCTTTAAAAACGACATAGTATAGTAAGGCTTTTTTTCTTAAAAAATGACATAGTATTGTAAGGCTTTTTTTCTTAAAAAATGACATAGTATTGTAAGGCTTTTTTCTTAAAAAAAACGACATAGTATTGTAAGGCTTTTTTTCGTAAAAAACGACATAGTATAGTAAGGCTTTTTTCTTAAAAAACAACATAGTATAGGCTTTTTTCTTTAAAGACGACATAGTATAGTAAGGCTTATTTTCTTTGAAAACGACACAGTATAGTAAGGCTTTTTTGTCTTTAAAAACGACATAGTATAGTAAGGCTTTTTATTTACAAAAAAGACCATGTATAGTAAGGCTTTTTTCTTAAAAAATGACCATGTATAGTAAGGCTTTTTTGTTTAAAAAAGACCATGTATAGTAAGGCTTTTTTTCCTAAAAAAACGACATAGTATAGTATGGCTTTTCCCCCCTAAAAAAACGACATAGTAGAGGAAGGCTTTTTCCCTAAAAAAACGACATTGTATAGTATGGCTTTTCCCCCTAAAAAACGACATAGTATAGTATGGCTTTTTTCCTTTAAAAAACGACATAGTATAGTATGGCTTTTTTTCTTAAAAAACGACATAGTATAGTAAGGCTTTTTTTCTTAAAAAACGACATAGTATAGTATGGCTTTTCCCCCCTAAAAAACGACATAGTATAGCATGGCTTTTTTTCTTGAAAAACGACATAGTAGAGGAAGGCTTTTTCCCTAAAAAGCGACATAGTATAGTATGGCTTTCCCCCCTAAAAAACGACATAGTATGGCTTTTTTCCTTTAAAAAACGACATAGTATAGTAAGGCTTTTTTTCCTAAAAAACGACATAGTATAGCATGGCTTTTTTTCTTGAAAAACGACATAGTAGAGGAAGCCTTTTTTTCTTAAAAAAACGATATTGTATAGTAAGGCTTCTTTTCTTAATAAACGACATAGTATAGTAAGGCTTTTTTTCTTTAAAAAATGACATAGCAAGTAAGGCTAAGAGAGTCGGAGAATAAATCTGACTTCTGATTCTTCACCTTCTAGTTGTTGCTGTGGTCCACTGGCAAAATCATTGGGTCAGAACATGAGGCGGGAATCAGGAGTGAGTTCAATTCCACTCGTTGCAATTCTCAAATTGTTTATTGAGGTAATGAAAAGGATAAATACAACTTCCAACTTTACAGTGGTGCAGTGGCAAAGACAATGGCTCAGAACTTCAAGTGGATGCAAGTTCAAATCAGAAGTGAGTTTGATTCCACTCTTTGCAATTCTCAAATTGTTTATTGAGGTAATTAAAAGGATAAATATAACTTCCAATCACATCTTTTCAGAAGACACTGTGGTCCAGTGGCAAGAACAATGGG